>NC_066572.1:10351872-10354403 GCF_024679095.1 Eriocheir sinensis
ACCTGTAATAGCCTTCATACATGTGTATAGCTTTATTTCAACGTGGCAGGGGTCACATAAAGGTCGCTCATGCATGGTTTGTGCATTAGTTGTGGAGATTTAGGTGCAGCCAATAAGGCTTTGGCTCAGGTGGCTTGGATTAGTATTTCTTATCCCATGAAGCTGTAATAGCCTCCATACATATGTATAGCTTTATTTCAACGTGGCAGGGGTCACATAAAGGTCACTCATGCATGGTTTGTGCATTAATTGTGGAGATTTAGGTGTAGCCAAGAAGGCTTTGGCTCAGGTAGCTGTACTCATTTTTTAAACATGTTTCTTTCTTTATTATTATTGTTATTTGCTTTACGTCCTCAATTTATTTTTAGATAACAGCAACATTGATATTTCTTTTCTTTTTAAGGGCCATTTAATTAGCTTACCGCAACATTTAATGAGGTTACAATTATGTCTTAAATAATTACCGTATGTTCTAGTCCTCTCTAGTAATGTAGTTATTTCTGTGTTTCACAGATGGAGCTTGTTGCGGCATACATTTTCAATCGCAGACTGTGCAGGGAAAGGAGATATCGGGATACACTCGACCCACTACATGTCATTGATGAACACCTAGTGCAGGTGTATAGATTTTCCCGTCAGGAAATCATCAGGCTCTGCGATGAGCTGCGCCCCCACCTGGAAAGGAGAACCAGGAGGGCACATGCACTCCCAACACACACCCAGGTTCTGGCTGCATTACGGTTTTTGCGAGTGGCAGCTTTCAAGGTGTTATTGGAAACGGTGTTGGAATGGACCAATCAAGGGCCATTGATAAAGTAACTCGGGTACTTTGTGAAAAGGCCAGTCATGAGATAAAGATGTCAACCACAGCAATAGATATAATAGAATTTTTAAGATAGTTTTCATGCATTTCATAATGATAAATAATGGATTAATGAATTTTCAACTTCACAGGACAGTGCGTATCCTCTGGAGCCATTCCTGATGACCCCAGTTGCACGCCTGACAACACCTGGGGAGGAACGATACAACAAGTCCTCGCAGGACAAGATGCGTTGTCGAACGGACCTTTGGGATCCTCAAGTCAAGGTGCAGGTGCCTACATAAGTCAGGAGGAAGTTTGCAGTATGACCCCAAGAAGACTATGAAGATTGCGACTTCTTGTATGCTCCTGTACAACTACTGAGTGGATCGCTGCAGAAGAAGTACCAGTTCAGCCTGTGAGAAACAACAGACAGATTCCTGGTCAAGTTGTCAGGCAGGAAATTATTAGAAACTTCTTTTCCTGAGAACAGGTAGGCGTATATGTAGACCTTGCAGTTAGTAATAGATTACTTTCAAATGTAAATGTGCACAACTCACAGTCGGAGGCGTAAGAACAAAACAACGTGGTGATCCAGAGGACTCGACTCCCACTGCAAGACGTTGAGAGTTTTCAACCATTGACAAGTGGCGGAGGGTTACCAACATGCTGCCTAACAGATCTTCAGTCAACCCTAACTTCAGTGTCTTTGATCAAGAGGGGCACCACCTCCACACCACACATTCTTATCACCTAGTTTGATACCCTACTTGTCCATCTCACATGGCCCATGTATCTCAGCATTCTGCACTCTTGGCTCCATGTCATCCTCTTCAACTTGTTGCTTCGAATAGCATAACTGGCCTCACATACATAGAAGTGTTCAATATACCTAGGCTATAATATTATATTTAAGGACTCCTATACGAGGTATCGCCCCAGACAGAGGTGTCGAAGTAAGTGTGTCTGATGGTAGGCTGGCTGACTGCTGTCGGGACCCAAGCCAGCATGCCCTGGGGGTTGTGTGCGGGAGGAGGAAAGAGGGTAAAGGACAAATGGTGTGTGTGTCATTATCAGGGGTAACCACGGTGGAGCGCAAACACTCGGTAGTTGTAGTCAAGGCTTAATTAAGTTGATGAGTGACGTTAGACTGAGTGAGCAGGTTTTTTACCACATGTTAGTGGGAACACTTGATAGTGTTGTGCTGGAAGCTTCCCCCGGGGTCTATGGGACTCCGGAAGGCTCCGGGAGGAGCGAGTAGAGGGGCGGGGAGCAAGGCCCCGCCCGCGCCCCGCGGCCAGGCGCCAGGCGGGAAGTGTTGCCAACTCGCACATATTTTTGCTACATGTTCTTGTATAATCTAATATATACTGTAACGTTCTAGACTGTACTGTTCGGTATATATAGGAGAAGAGGGCGAGAGGAGTTAGTCCCAGTCATAGTAAGCTAGTGGTCAGTGAAGAGTCAAGAGTGAATTGTACAACTAGGGAAGAATATTAAACTACAGAAGCTGTGCAAGGTGTTTCCATATCTCCCTCCCACGGAGTCTCCTGACGGCGACACGGAACCCAAGTAACACGTCCGGCATAACAATAGGTTTTCTTCGTGTGTTGGTGCTACTTGTTTCTTGTGTTTACATGTTAGTTTATAATTAGACTAAGTTCTAAGTGTTATGAGCGACAATTTAGTCTTGTATGGCTGAATCCTGTCCCTTGACCCTTAGTTCATC
>NC_066572.1:10354416-10406916 GCF_024679095.1 Eriocheir sinensis
GATGAACTAAGGGTCAAGGGACAGGATTCAGCCATACAAGACTAAATTGTCGCTCATAACACTTAGAACTTAGTCTAATTATAAACTAACATGTAAACACAAGAAACAAGTAGCACCAACACACGAAGAAAACCTATTATTGGTCCCGACAGCAGTCAGCCAGCCTACCATCAGACAGACTTACTTCGACACCTCTGTCTGGGACGATACCTTGTATAGGAGTCCTTAAATATAATATTATAGCCTAGGTATATTGAACACTTCTATGTATGTGAGGCCAGTTATGCTATTCGAAGCAACAAGTTGAAGAGGATGACATGGAGCCAAGAGTGCAGAATGCTGAGATACATGGGCCATGTGAGATGGACAAGTAGGGTATCAAACTAGGTGATAAGAATGTGTGGTGTGAAGGTGGTGCCCCTCTTGATCAAAGACACTGAAGTTAGGGTTGACTGAAGATCTGTTAGGCATCGTGCCAAATCGTGCCAAATCTATTCTCCGACTAACCAAAAATTCTTTCATTAATAGAAAATGTCAAAACCTTGCTTTCTCTAACTCTTCCCGTGACTTCTGGCATCTAGCCAAAAACATCTCCTCCAACTTCACTTCTTCATCTTTCCCTCCACTCCTCAGTATTGACGGCAACACTGCCGTCTCATCTATCTCTAAGGCTGAACATACTTGCCATACTTGCAGGGTGCCGTGCCTGCTGCCATACTTGCAGGGTGCCGTGCCTGCTGCCATACTTGTAGGGTGCCGTGCCTGCTGCCATACTTGCAGGGTGCCGTGCCTGCTGCCAAACGTGTAGGGTGCCGTGCCTGCTGCCATACGTGCAGGGTGCCGTGCCTGCTGCCATACGTGTAGGGTGCCGTGCCTGCTGCCATACTTGCAGGGTGCCGTGCCTGCTGCCATACGTGTAGGGTGCCGTGCCTGCTGCCATACTTGCAGGGTGCCGTGCCTGCTGCCATACGTGTAGGGTGCCGTGCCTGCTGCCATACTTGCAGGGTGCCGTGCCTGCTGCCATACGTGTAGGGTGCCGTGCCTGCTGCCATACGTGCAGGGTGCCGTGCCTGCTGCCATACGTGTAGGGTGCCGTGCCTGCTGCCATACTTGCAGGGTGCCGTGCCTGCCGCCAAACGTGTAGGGTGCCGTGCCTGCTGCCATACGTGTAGGGTGCCGTGCCTGCTGCCATACTTGCAGGGTGCCGTGCCTGCTGCCATCCTTGCAGGGTGCCGTGCCTGCTGCCAAACGTGTAGGGTGCCGTGCCTGCTGCCAAACGTGTAGGGTGCCGTGCCTGCTGCCATACTTGCAGGGTGCCGTGCCTGCTGCCAAACGTGTAGGGTGCCGTGCCTGCTGCCAAACGTGTAGGGTGCCGTGCCTGCTGCCATACTTGCAGGGTGCCGTGCCAGCTGCCAAACGTGTAGGGTGCCGTGCCTGCTGCCATACTTGCAGGGTGCCGTGCCTGCTGCCATACGTGTAGGGTGCCGTGCCTGCTGCCATACTTGCAGGGTGCCGTGCCTGCTGCCAAACGTGTAGGGTGCCGTGCCTGCTGCCATACTTGCAGGGTGCCGTGCCAGCTGCCAAACGTGTAGGGTGCCGTACGTGCCTGCTGCCATACTTGCAGGGTGCCGTGCCTGCTGCCAAACGTGTAGGGTGCCGTGCCTGCTGCCATACTTGCAGGGTGCCGTGCCTGCTGCCAAACGTGTAGGGTGCCGTGCCTGCTGCCATACTTGCAGGGTGCCGTGCCTGCTGCCAAACGTGTAGGGTGCCGTGCCTGCTGCCATACTTGCAGGGTGCCGTGCCAGCTGCCAAACGTGTAGGGTGCCGTGCCTGCTGCCATACTTGCAGGGTGCCGTGCCTGCTGCCATACGTGTAGGGTGCCGTGCCTGCTGCCATACTTGCAGGGTGCCGTGCCAGCTGCCAAACGTGTAGGGTGCCGTTCCTGTTGCCATACTTGCAGGGTGCCGTGCCTGCTGCCATACGTGTAGGGTGCCGTGCCTGCTGCCATACTTGCAGGGTGCCGTGCCAGCTGCCAAACGTGTAGGGTGCCGTGCCTGCTGCCATACTTGCAGGGTGCCGTGCCTGCCGCCAAACGTGTAGGGTGCCGTGCCTGCTGCCAAACGTGTAGGGTGCCGTGCCTGCTGCCATCCTTGCAGGGTGTCGTGCCTGCTGCCATCCTTGTAGGGTGCCGTGCCAGCTGCCAAACGTGTAGGGTTCCGTGCCAGCTGCCAAACGTGTATTGTGCCGTGCCTGCTGCCATACTTGCAGGGTGCCGTGCCAGCTGCCAAACGTGTAGGGTGTCGTGCCTGCTGCCAGACGTGTAGGGTGCCGTGCCTGCTGCCATACTTGCAGGGTGCCGTGCCAGCTGCCAAACGTGTAGCGTGCCGTTCCGGTGCCATACTTGCAGGGTGCCGTGCCTGTTGCCATACGTGTAGGGTGCCGTGCCTGCTGCCATACTTGCAGGATGCCGTTCCTGCTGCCAAACGTGTAGGGTGCCGTGCCTGCTGCCATACGTGCAGGGTGCCGTGCCTGCTGCCATCCTTGTAGGGTGCCGTGCCTGCTGCCACACTTGCACGGTGCCGTGCCTACTGCCATATGTGTATAGAGTGCCGTGCCTGCTGCCATACTTGCAGGGTGCCGTGCCTGCTGCCATACTTGCAGGGTGCCGTGCCTGTTGCCATACTTGTAGGGTGCCGTGCCTGCTGATATACTTGCAGGGTGCCGTGCCTGCTGCCATACGTGTATAGGGTGCCGTTCCTGCTGCCATACTTGCAGGGTGCCGTGCCTGCTGCCATACGTGGAGGGTGCCGTGCCTGCTGCCATACCTGCAGGGTGCCGTTCCTGCTGCCATACTTGCAAGGTGCCGTTCCTGCTGCCATCCTTGCAGGGTGCCGTGCCTGCTGCCATACGTGCAGGGTGCCGTGCCTGCTGCCATACCTGCAGGGTGCCGTGCCTGCTGCCATACTTGCAGGGTGCCGTGCCTGCTGCCATACTTGCAGGGTGCCGTGCCTGCTGCCATACGTGCAGGGTGCCGTGCCTGCTGCCATACGTGCAGGGAGCCGTGCCTGCTGCCATACTTGCAGGGTGCCGTGCCTGCTGCCATACTTGCAGGGTGCCGTTCCTGCTGCCATACGTGCAGGGTGCCGTGCCTGCTGCCATACTTGCAGGGTGCCGTGCCTGCTGCCATACGTGCAGGACGCCGTGCCTGCTGCCATACGTGCAGGGTGCCGTTCCTGCTGCCATACGTGCAGGGTGCTTTCCTGCTGCCAGACGTGCAGGGTGCCGTGCCTGTTGCCATACTTGTAGGGTGCCGTGCCTGCTGCCATACTTGCAGGGTGCCGTGCCTGCTGCCATACGTGCAAGGTGCCGTGCCTGCTGCCATACGTGCAGGGTGCCGTGCCTGCTGCCATACTTGCAGGGTGCCGTGCCTGCTGCCATACTTGCAGGGTGCCGTTCCTGCTGCCATACGTGCAGGGTGCCGTGCCTGCTGCCATACTTGCAGGGTGCCGTGCCTGCTGCCATACGTGCAGGACGCCGTGCCTGCTGCCATACGTGCAGGGTGCCGTGCCTGCTGCCATACGTGCAGGGTGCTTTCCTGCTGCCATACGTGCAGGGTGCCATGCCTGCTGCCAAACGTGTAGGGTGCCGTGCCTGCTCCCATCCTTGCAGGGTGCCGTGCCAGCTGCCAAACGTGCACGGTGCCGTGCCAGCTGCCAAACGTGTAGGGTGCCGTGCCTGCCGCCAAACGTGTAGGGATCCGTGCCTGCTGCCAAACGTGTAGGGTGCCGTGCCTGCTGCCATCTTTGCAGGGTTCCGTGCCTGCTGCCATACTTGCAGGGTGCCGTGCCAGCTGCCAAACGTGTAGGGTGCCGTGCCTGCTGCCAAACGTGTAGGTTGTCGTGCCTGCTGCCATACTTGCAGGGTGCCGTGCCAGCTGCCAAACGTGTAGGGTGCCGTGCCTACTACCATACTTGCAGGGTGCCATGCCTGCTGCCATAAGTGTAGGGTGCCGTGCCTGCTGCCATACTTGCAGGGTGCCGTGCCAGCTGCCAAACGTGTAGGGTGCCGTGCCTGCTGCCATATTTGCAGGGTGCCATGCCTGCTGCCATACGTGTAGGGTTCTTTTCCTGCTGCCATACTTGCAGGGTGCCGTGCCTGCTGCCATACGTGTAGGGTGCCGTGCCTGCTGCCATACTTGCAGGGTGCCGTGCCAGCTGCCAAACGTGTAGGGTGCCGTGCCTGCTGCCATACGTGCAGGGTGCCGTGCCTGCTGCCATACTTGCAGGGTGCCGTGCCTGCTGCCAAACGTGTAGGGTGCCGTTCCTGCTGCCATAATTGCACGGGTGCCGTTCCTGCTGCCATACTTGCATTGTGCCGTGCCTGCTGCCATGCGTGTAGGGTGCCGTGCCTGCTGCCATACTTGCAGGGTGCCGTGCCTGCTGCCATACGTTTAGGGTGCCGTGCCTGCTGCCATACTTGCACGGTGCCGTGCCTGCTGCCATACTTTTAGGGTGCTGTGCCTGCTGCCATACTTGCAGGGTGCCGTGCCTGCTGTCATCCTTGCAGGGTGCCGTGCCTGCTGCCAGACGTGTAGGGTGCCGTGCCAGCTGCCATACTTGCAGGGTGCCGTGCCTGCTGCCATACTTGCAGGGTGCCGTTCCTGCATGCTGCCATACTTGCATGGTGCCGTGCCTGCTGTCATCCTTGCAGGGTGCCGTGCCTGCTGCCAGACGTGTAGGGTGCCGTGCCTGCTCCCATCCTTGCAGGGTGCCGTTCCTGCTGCCATCCTTGCAGGGTGCCGTGCCAGCTGCCATACTTGCAGGGTGCCGTGCCTGCTGCCATACTTGCAGGGTGCCGTTCCTGCTGCCATACTTGCAGGGTGCCGTGCCTGCTTCCATCCTTGCAGGGTGCCGTTCCTGCTGCCAAACGTGTATGGTGCCGTGCCTGCTGCCATACTTGCAGGGTGCCGTGCCTGCTGCCATCCTTGCAGGGTGCCGTGCCTGCTGCCAAACGTGTAGGGTGCCGTTCCTGCTGCCATCCTTGCAGGGTTCCGTGCCTGATGCCAAACATGTAGGGTGCCGTGCCTGCTGCCATACTTGCAGGGTGCCGTGCCTGCCGCCAAACGTGTAGGGTGCCGTGCCTGCTGCCAAACGTGGAGGGTGCCGTGCCTGCTGCCAAACGTGCAGGGTGCCGTGCCTGCCGCCAAACGTGTAGGGTGCCGTGCCTGCTGCCAAACGCGTAGGGTGCCGTGCCTGCTACCATCCTTGCAGGGTGTCGAGCCTGCTGCCAAACGTGTAGGGTGCCGTGCCAGCTACCAAACGTGTAGGGTGCCGTGCCTGCTGCCATACTTGCAGGGTGCCGTGCCAGCTGCCAAACGTGTAGGGTGCCGTGCCTGCTGCCATACTTGCAGGGTGCCGTGCCAGCTGCCAAACGTGTAGGGTGCCGTGCCTGCTGCCATACTTGCAGGGTGCCGTGCCTGCAGCCAAACGTGTAGGGTGCCGTGCCTGCTGCCATACTTGCAGGGTGCTGTGCCTGCTGCCAAACGTGTAGGGTGCCGTGCCTGCTGCCATACTTGCAGGGTGCCGTGCCTGCTGCCAAACGTGTAGGGTGCCTTGCCTGCTGCCATACTTGCAGGGTGCCGTGCCAGCTGCCAAACGTGTAGGGTACCGTGCCTGCTGCCATACTTGCAGGGTGCCGTGCCTGCTGCCATACGTGTAGTGTGCCGTGCCTGCTGCCATACTTGCAGGGTGCCGTGCCAGCTGCCAAACGTGTAGGGTGCCGTTCCTGTTGCCATACTTGCAGGGTGCCGTGCCAGCTGCCATACGTATAGGGTGCCGTGCCTGCTGCCATACTTGCAGGGTGCCGTGCCAGCTGCCAAACGTGTAGGGTGCCGTGCCTGCTGCCATACTTGCAGGGTGCCGTTCCTGCCGCCAAACGTGTAGGGTGCCGTGCCTGCTGCCAAACGTGTAGGGTGCCGTGCCTGCTGCCATCTTTGCAGGGTGTCGTGCCTGCTGCCATCCTTGTAGGGTGCCGTGCCAGCTGCCAAACGTGTAGGGTTCCGTGCCAGCTGCCAAACGTGTAGGGTGCCGTGCCTGCTGCCATACTTGCAGGGTGCCGTGCCAGCTGCCAAACGTGTAGGGTGTCGTGCCTGCTGCCAAACGTGTAGGGTGCCGTGCCTGCTGCCATACTTGCAGGGTGCCGTGCCAGCTGCCAAACGTGTAGCGTGCCGTTCCGGTGCCATACTTGCAGGGTGCCGTGCCTGCTGCCATACGTGTAGGGTGCCGTGCCTGCTGCCATACTTGCAGGATGCCGTGCAAGCTGCCAAACGTGTAGGGTGCCGTGCCTGCTGCCATACTTGCAGGGTGCCGTGCCAGCTGCCAAACGTGTAGGGTGCCGTACGTGCCTGCTGCCATACTTGCAGGGTGCCGTGCCTGCTGCCAAACGTGTAGGGTGCCGTGCCTGCCTTCCATACTTGCAGGGTGCCGTGCCTGCTGCCAAACGTGTAGGGTGCCGTGCCTGCTGCCATACTTGCAGGGTGCCGTGCCTGCTGCCAAACGTGTAGGGTGCCGTGCCTGCTGCCATACTTGCAGGGTGCCGTGCCAGCTGCCAAACGTGTAGGGTACCGTGCCTGCTGCCATACTTGCAGGGTGCCGTGCCTGCTGCCATACGTGTAGGGTGCCGTGCCTGCTGCCATACTTGCAGGGTGCCGTGCCAGCTGCCAAACGTGTAGGGTGCCGTTCCTGTTGCCATACTTGCAGGGTGCCATGCCTGCTGCCATACGTGTAGGGTGCCGTGCCTGCTGCCATACTTGCAGGGTGCCGTGCCAGCTGCCAAACGTGTAGCGTGCCGTTCCGGTGCCATACTTGCAGGGTGCCGTGCCTGCTGCCATACGTGTAGGGTGCCGTGCCTGCTGCCATACTTGCAGGATGCCGTGCAAGCTGCCAAACGTGTAGGGTGCCGTGCCTGCTGCCATACTTGCAGGGTGCCGTGCCAGCTGCCAAACGTGTAGGGTGCCGTACGTGCCTGCTGCCATACTTGCAGGGTGCCGTGCCTGCTGCCAAACGTGTAGGGTGCCGTGCCTGCCTACCATACTTGCAGGGTGCCGTGCCTGCTGCCAAACGTGTAGGGTGCCGTGCCTGCTGCCATACTTGCAGGGTGCCGTGCCTGCTGCCAAACGTGTAGGGTGCCGTGCCTGCTGCCATACTTGCAGGGTGCCGTGCCAGCTGCCAAACGTGTAGGGTACCGTGCCTGCTGCCATACTTGCAGGGTGCCGTGCCTGCTGCCATACGTGTAGGGTGCCGTGCCTGCTGCCATACTTGCAGGGTGCCGTGCCAGCTGCCAAACGTGTAGGGTGCCGTTCCTGTTGCCATACTTGCAGGGTGCCATGCCTGCTGCCATACGTGTAGGGTGCCGTGCCTGCATGCTGCCATACTTGCAGGGTGCCGTGCCAGCTGCCAAACGTGTAGGGTGCCGTGCCTGCTGCCATACTTGCAGGGTGCCGTGCCTGCCGCCAAACGTGTAGGGTGCCGTGCCTGCTGCCAAACGTGTAGGGTGCCGTGCCTGCTGCCATCCTTGCAGGGTGTCGTGCCTGCTGCCATCCTTGTAGGGTGCCGTGCCAGCTGCCAAACGTGTAGGGTTCCGTGCCAGCTGCCAAACGTGTAGGGTGCCGTGCCTGCTGCCATACTTGCAGGGTGCCGTGCCAGCTGCCAAACGTGTAGGGTGTCGTGCCTGCTGCCAGACGTGTAGGGTGCCGTGCCTGCTGCCATACTTGCAGGGTGCCGTGCCAGCTGCCAAACGTGTAGCGTGCCGTTCCGGTGCCATACTTGCAGGGTGCCGTGCCTGCTGCCATACGTGTAGGGTGCCGTGCCTGCTGCCATACTTGCAGGATGCCGTTCCTGCTGCCAAACGTGTAGGGTGCCGTGCCTGCTGCCATACGTGCAGGGTGCCGTGCCTGCTGCCATACGTGTATAGGGTGCCGTGCCTGCTGCCACACTTGCACGGTGCCGTGCCTACTGCCATATGTGTATAGGGTGCCGTGCCTGCTGCCATACTTGCAGGGTGCCGTGCCTGCTGCCATACTTGCAGGGTGCCGTGCCTGTTGCCATACTTGTAGGGTGCCGTGCCTGCTGATATACTTGCAGGGTGCCGTGCCTGCTGCCATACCTGCAGGGTGCCGTTCCTGCTGCCATACTTGCAGGGTGCCGTTCCTGCTGCCATCCTTGCAGGGTGCCGTGCCTGCTGCCATACGTGCAGGGTGCCGTGCCTGCTGCCATACCTGCAGGGTGCCGTGCCTGCTGCCATACTTGCAGGGTGCCGTGCCTGCTGCCATACTTGCAGGGTGCCGTGCCTGCTGCCATACTTGCAAGGTGCCGTGCCTGCTGCCATACGTGCAGGGAGCCGTGCCTGCTGCCATACTTGCAGGGTGCCGTGCCTGCTGCCATACTTGCAGGGTGCCGTTCCTGCTGCCATACGTGCAGGGTGCCGTGCCTGCTGCCATACTTGCAGGGTGCCGTGCCTGCTGCCATACGTGCAGGACGCCGTGCCTGCTGCCATACGTGCAGGGTGCCGTTCCTGCTGCCATACGTGCAGGGTGCTTTCCTGCTGCCAGACGTGCAGGGTGCCGTGCCTGTTGCCAAACGTGTAGGGTGCCGTGCCTGCTGCCATACGTGCAGGGTGCCGTGCCTGCTGCCAAACGTGTAGGGTGCCGTGCCAGCTGCCAAACGTGTAGGGTTCCGTGCCAGCTGCCAAACGTGTAGGGTGCCGTGCCTGCTGCCATACTTGTAGGGTGCCGTGCCTGCTGCCATACTTGTAGGGTGCCGTGCCTGCTGCCATACTTGCAGGGTGCCGTGCCTGCTGCCATACTTGCAAGGTGCCGTGCCTGCTGCCATACGTGCAGGGTGCCGTGCCTGCTGCCATACTTGCAGGGTGCCGTGCCTGCTGCCATACTTGCAGGGTGCCGTTCCTGCTGCCATACGTGCAGGGTGCCGTGCCTGCTGCCATACTTGCAGGGTGCCGTGCCTGCTGCCATACGTGCAGGACGCCGTGCCTGCTGCCATACGTGCAGGGTGCCGTGCCTGCTGCCATACGTGCAGGGTGCTTTCCTGCTGCCATACGTGCAGGGTGCCGTGCCTGCTGCCAAACGTGTAGGGTGCCGTGCCTGCTGCCATCCTTGCAGGGTGCCGTGCCAGCTGCCAAACGTGTAAGGTGCCGTGCCAGCTGCCAAACGTGTAGGGTGCCGTGCCTGCCGCCAAACGTGTAGGGATCCGTGCCTGCTGCCAAACGTGTAGGGTGCCGTGCCTGCTGCCATCTTTGCAGGGTTCCGTGCCTGCTGCCATACTTGCAGGGTGCCGTGCCAGCTGCCAAACGTGTAGGGTGCCGTGCCTGCTGCCAAACGTGTAGGTTGTCGTGCCTGCTGCCATACTTGCAGGGTGCCGTGGCAGCTGCCAAACGTGTAGGGTGCCGTGCCTACTACCATACTTGCAGGGTGCCATGCCTGCTGCCATACGTGTAGGGTGCCGTGCCTGCTGCCATACGTGCAGGGTGCCGTGCCAGCTGCCAAACGTGTAGGGTGCCGTGCCTGCTGCCATATTTGCAGGGTGCCATGCCTGCTGCCATACGTGTAGGGTTCTTTTCCTGCTGCCATACTTGCAGGGTGCCGTGCCTGCTGCCATACGTGTAGGGTGCCGTGCCTGCTGCCATACTTGCAGGGTGCCGTGCCAGCTGCCAAACGTGTAGGGTGCCGTGCCTGCTGCCATACGTGCAGGGTGCCGTGCCTGCTGCCATACTTGCAGGGTGCCGTGCCTGCTGCCAAACGTGTAGGGTGCCGTTCCTGCTGCCATACTTGCACGGGTGCCGTTCCTGCTGCCATACGTGCATTGTGCCGTGCCTGCTGCCATGCGTGTAGGGTGCCGTGCCTGCTGCCATACTTGCAGGGTGCCGTGCCTGCTGCCATACGTTTAGGGTGCCGTGCCTGCTGCCATACTTGCACGGTGCCGTGCCTGCTGCCATACTTGCAGGGTGCCGTGCCTGCTGCCATACTTGCAGGGTGCCGTGCCTGCTGCCATACTTGCAGGGTGCCGTGCCTGCTGCCATACATGCAGGGTGCCGTGCCTGCTGCCATACTTGCAGGGTGCCGTGCCTGTTGCTATACTTGTAAGGTGCCGTACCTGCTGATATACTTGCAGGGTGGCGTGCCTGCTGCCATACGTGTATAGGGTGCCGTTCCTGCTGCCATACTTGCAGGGTGCCGTGCCTGCTGCCATACGTGCAGGGTGCCGTGCCTGCTGCTATACCTGCAGGGTGCCGTGCCTGCTGCCATACTTGCAGGCAGTGGCGGCTCGTCAATAGGGACTGTGAGACTGCAGCCACCCCAGTGGATTTCTTGGATGCACGAAAATAATGTTAATTTATTTATGTTTGACTATCATTCACATGAAACACCCAATCTCATATATTTATATGAAAAAAATACTGCAAAACAATGAAGAAGTACGTAAATTATTTACGATTTAATGATAAGCGCGGAGGCAGCAGGAGAGAGATACAGATATAGAGAGAGAAAGGGGGGGAGGCTTCCCGCGCGGTATGGAGAGTGTGGACTGCCTCCCACGCAGTCTTGTCTCAGCTGTTGTTGTGGGGAGGTATGTGTTCTTGCGTCGCTCTTATTTTCGATCGTGTTTTTCAATTTGCCAGGGATGATTTTAAAATATTATTGATAGTGATGGCTTGTGCTCAATTTTAATTATCGTTGATGGTATAAAATCACAGAAACATCGTATAAAATAGTATTTTTCGGTATTTTTTTTTACTCGTACACCAAATAGCCTAAGCCCGCACTGAGGAAGTCAAGCATTTACTGGTAAGATAAGGCCTAAGAAATTAAATAATTATCTATATATCTATATAATCTATGTCAATGGTATGTTAAACAATAACAATAAAAACATTTAAGATTTCATTTATGTCTGAATGTGAGACAGCCCCCCCATCAATAACAGTCACGAGCCGCCACTGCTTGCAGGGTGCCCTGCCTGCTGCCATACTTGCAGGGTGCCGTGCCTGCTGCCATACTTGCAGGGTGCCCTGCCTGCTGCCATACTTGCAGGGTGCCGTGCCTGCTGCCATACTTGCAGGGTGCCGTGCCTGCTGCCATACTTGCAGGTGCCGTTCCTGCTGCCATACTTGCAGGGTGCCGTGCCTGCTGCCATACTTGCAGGGTGCCGTGCCTGCTGCCATACTTGCAGGGTGCCGTGCCTGCTGCCATACCTGCAGGGTGCCGTGCCTGCTGCCATACTTGCAGGGTGCCGTGCCTGCTGCCATACTTGCAGGGTGCCGTGCCTGCTGCCATACTTGCAGGGTGCCGTGCCTGCTGCCATACCTGCAGGGTGCCGTGCCTGCTGCCATACTTGCAGGTGCCGTTCCTGCTGCCATACTTGCAGGGTGCCGTGCCTGCTGCCATACCTGCAGGGTGCCGTGCCTGCTGCCATACGTGCAGGGTGCCGTGCCTGCTGCCATACGTGCAGGGTGCCGTTCCTGCTGCCATACGTGCAGGGTGCCGTTCCTGCTGCCATACGTGCAGGGTGCCGTGCCTGCTGCCATACTTGCAGGGTACCGTGCCTGCTGCCATACGTGCAGGGTGCCGTGCCTGCTGCCATACGTGCAGGGTGCCGTGCCTGCTGCCATACTTGCAGGGTACCGTGCCTGCTGCCATACGTGGAGGGTGCCGTGCCTGCTGCCATACGTGCAGGGTGCCGTGCCTGCAGCCATACGTGCAGGGTGCCGTGCCTGCTGCCATACGTGGAGGGTGCCGTGCCTGCTGCCATACGTGGAGGGTGCCGTGCCTGCTGCCATACGTGCAGGGTGCCGTGCCTGCAGCCATACGTGCAGGGTGCTTGCCTGCTGCTTTAGATCATAATTAGCAGATATAACGACATTTTATTCTTAACGAAATATATATGATAAAATAGTTTCTAGAGATGGGACACTTCAAGCTTCACGTTCAATATGTAAAAATTGGATAATCAGAATTTTATCAAACTTTTTGGTTAATTACAATTTTCTTCTGATTATGTAGCACGAGCAGACTAACGGGAACTGGCAACACTGAAACCTGAGCGATGCGGTGCATGATAATTATTATATTGATACGAGTTATTGCCTGGTACCGTTAGCGATGACGTCCCTACGATGCCCTAGAATTTCTTAACTCCACCAGAACAAGTAATTTACACAAGATTGGTTTTACTGACGCGCTCGCACCTCGCATCTTACCCTACAAAACGCCCCTGCGGTGTCATGATATCAGTAGTATAGAGCCTTCGTTTATTACCAGCCATTTCGAACTTCTAGGCGAACCATAGAGAAGACTGGAAACATTAAGTGTGAAAATGGCTATGAATTAATTGCACGGACATGCTTGTGTGGCAAATACAGATTTTATAATTCAGTAGGGCCAGAGTACGACACTTTGGGCTGAAGGTGTACGATGGTTGACTTGTTGGTCATGGCGGCGTTGTGGGAATCAACTCGCAGCCGTAAAATAGCTCGCAGAAAAAGGTGTTCAACTTGCATACTTTTTCTATATTTCACTCACTGCTGTCGTTTACTTGTCCTGCTTGGGCTCCAACACACGGCACAAACACCAGAGCAACACTTTTAATCATGAGGAGGCTTTACAACAAACGAATAGGGCAGATTTTAGGGAGAATTACCCCACGTAGATGTTCACTCAGTTCCTGCTCGTTTGGTCAGGTGTGTCCTTTTCCTGCGGGCAATATCAACCACGAAGCAAGAATAAGAGGAGGAAATCAGGGAAATGCAAAAAATAATGGCAGTGGAAAATGTCAGATATGCTGGGAGGGGAGAGAATTCAAGAGGAGGGGATCGAGGGAAGGGTGATATTAAACCTATCCCAAAATCTCTATTCCTATGCCTGACTATTACTCCTATCACTCCATTAGAGGTGAATTATCATGTTATCCGGCTGTGTGTCGCCAAGTGGACAAAAAAATGGACATGACAGCGACTTATTTCTGCGAGGAGTTATTTCTCGTAGCAGCGGCGCCAGCACGTTCAAACAGGGGATGGCCGCCGCGTCGTGTTAGGGGCTATTATTTTTTATAGTATTGCCTTCCCAGTGAGTCCCACGGGTCCGGCAAATCTTAAGTGGCGGCTCTGACGTAGACAGCCCGCTAGACCCTGATGCCACGTCTCCAACTGACCTCGCACACCGTACCTCTCACACCCTTCTCTCTCTCTCTCTCTCTCTCTCTCTCTCTCTCTCTCTCTCTCTCTCTCTCTCTCTCTCTCTCTCTCTCTCTCTCTCTCTCTCTCTCTGTGTGTGTGTGTGTGTGTGTGTGTGTGTGTGTGCGTGTGTGTGTGTGTGTGTGCGTGCGTGCGTGCGTGTGTGTGTGTGTGTGTGTGTGTGTGTGTGTGTGAAAGAGAGAAAAGTGGGGGTGTACTCTTATTCGGGGAGTATGGTGCACGACAATGCATAATAATAATAATATTAATAATAATAATAATAATAATAATATTAATAATAAACCTCTTACAAAATCGCAGCAAGACTCTGCCCCTTGGGTGGTGTGGAAATAAGGTCAAAGTGTAGTATTTTGGTGTTCTCAGCGAGCACTCGATCCTTCCCCACTGCCTGCCCAGCAGGCACACGACGTCAAACCGACGTTGATAATATGTAGAAATTTGGTCATGACGTCGGACACCATAAAATCGACGTCAATTCAACGTTAGAATTTCAATGTTGATCATGTGTCAGATATCGACGTTGGAATCACATTGAAATCTCGTTAAAAATTCACCGATCTGAAAACTGACCTATTTTGTACGTTGAAATGTGGTTGGAACCTGACGCTGAACCAACGTCTTTCTTCCACGATAAATTCACCGTCGATTCAACGATAGGATTACAACGTCACTTCTACGTCCTATACCGACGATAAATCACATTGAAAAGTTGTTAGGAATTCACTAATTTGAAGACTCCTATGCTCTAAAAGTTGAATTTTGGTTGTAACCTGACGGTGAACCAACGCCTTTCGTCAACCATAAAGTCAACGTCAGCTGAATGTTAGAATCACAACGTTGGTTATATGTCACATGTCGACGTGGAAATTACAAAGAGTTGTGGTTGGAAGTTCACCAAGATGAAGACATGACTTGTATATACTTTCTAAGTTGAATTTTGCTTGTAACCTGACGATGAAT
This sequence comes from Eriocheir sinensis, assembly GCF_024679095.1. Lineage (NCBI taxonomy): Eukaryota > Metazoa > Arthropoda > Malacostraca > Decapoda > Varunidae > Eriocheir > Eriocheir sinensis. The sequence continues at coordinate 10,368,640 of NC_066572.1, forward strand.
CAATGTCTGTCCTGAACCATAAAGTCAATGTCAATGGAATATTAGAATTACAACGTTGATTATATGTTGGATGTCGACGTGGAAATCACATTGGAATATTGGTTGGATTTCACCAAGATAAAGGCTGACCTGCTTTAAGTTGAATTAAGGATGAAAATGGTTACTGAACTAACATTTTCTTTTCAGTGTGATAGCCACATTAACTGTAAAGTGTAACAAAGTCACAATGCCAATGGATATATACATATTCCCTACTCTTGTTGAAAATCTATTGTGAATCTAACACAATTTCAATGTTGATACTTTATTACATTTTGTATTCTATACCTACTGATACCAAAATGGATATCACAATACTGTCACGAAATGTGAGTAATAACTGCAGAATAGCATATTGTAACAGCAGAACATTCGTGTCCCAGTGGATATAGCGTTAATTGGCGTTAATCCATCAAGTACTACCTAAAAGGAATCTAACTCTGTGTAAACACTAATCCTCCCCAACGGCACCATTCCGGCGTCTATAGCATTCAGACTAATAAGGATATAATTTGGGTTTAAAAGGGGTTACGGTCGCTGGTATGGTTGGAACATTATTGGAACCTCCTTCTCCGCGCCTGTGCGTCCGCCGCCTGGAAATTTACGAGGCAGGGTGAGTATATGGTGCCATTTCTCCATGATTATAACACGTTACCATTCCAGATTGCTATGAAGGGTGAATGGGTGACCAGTGTAGCTGTGCAGCCTATGGAGCATTGGCACAGTGCCCGGGAACACCGTGAAATAAGGGGGGGTGTTGGGGGGTGATTTGAATATGGCGAGTGAAACGTGATTCGATATTTTCATTCTTTTATTTTTTGCTCAGCTTTTAGGCGTGTACAGAAGTTGTTATTCACGTCAAATGTTCTTGGATACCTGGTTGGTGTATGGTATAAGCGGTGCACGTGATGGGTAACGATTAATGGCTGTTTTCTGCTCTCAAATAAGGCTGCGCCTCACACGTGTGGGGCGGGTCGGGGCGGGGCGTCTGCGTGGCGGTGCGGCGGGATATCAAAGTTTTACGGTTTGTTGAGTGTGTGTGCCGTGAATCAACTCCTTATTCACGCCATTTATTCCCCGATACTTGCTTCATACGTGACATAAGCAACGCACCTCAGGGATAACTATTAATGGCTGTTTTCAGGTCGTAAATATGGCTGTTTGGGGCTTCGTCAGCTTCGCCCCCCTCCAAACCCCATCTGTCGGGAGGTGCTTCGCCCCCTCGACCCCCCCGCCTATCGGGAGGGGCTGCGCTCCCCGTCGACCCCCCTTCCCTCTGTTAAACAACACTGGCACCTAGAGGCTAGAGCAGATGGTTATGCCCATTCATTTAGGTCAGTCCGCCAGTTATTAACAAATAAGAATCCCGTGAGTGGAGAAACGGTAATGCTAATGCTCGTTAAACAACCGAAAATTCTGCCGTCGGGCCCCCCCCAAGCTTTGTTCCTAGATCCGCGCCTGCATTCAGTCGTTTATAAGTACCAGCCCGCCGTAGATATACAAGCCCCAGAACACAAAGGCCTCGCAGATTTCACCACATTTACCACTTTATTAGGGTAAGTTTGAGTTTGTCATGCATTCACAGTTCAAGTTAAACAATGTACAAGAGTTCTCAGAGTATCAAAAAGGTGCTATACCATGTATAACCTTAGTATTCATAGTATATAAGTTAGTAAGTATTTTGTGGAGTCAGCAAATTCTTTCTTGTCTGTTCCCATTTCCCTACCTCAAGCTACTACCTCCTGCGTAGTTATATACTCTTTGTGTCAAGTAAATTTAAGAGTGCTACCATAATACTCATGTTATTTTGTATACATAATGTAAGAATTAGTGCATTTCTGTAGATTTATAAATAATAAGACAGGGTATTATGAAGTTTAAAGATTATTATGAAGTTTAATAAGTGCCTGCAAGAATATATAAGCAATTAATTCTTGCAGGGTGCAAGATATGCAAGATATGCAAGATACATGCAAAACTGGAGTCAGAGGTTTGATCTTCCACCAAGCACCACCGCCCACTTCAAGATATATCTTCGATCAGCTCTATAACAGACTACTGGACTGTGGATGTGTCAGACTATATAATACGTAAGCTATAAACTAATATTGCATCATACTGTACAGTACTTCTGATGGTGTCGTAGTAAGTATAGCACATATGCTTTGTCTATGTTTTTAAAACACTAGGTGTGTCATGATCTAGGTTCACAGATATACTGTAGCTTGTATGAATAGAATGCATGATGACGCACTAGATGTTTAAAAAATTTCCTTACGCCCCGTTAAGTTTCGTGTAGTTTTTACCCCGAACTCCTCTTTGCCCCTTTACCTGGCTTAACCATCAATATTTCGTGTTTATTAGGTTGGCAGTAGTTGCCAGAGTTTAGCCAGAACTACACTATTGACAATCCAGCAAAACAGGTTAAGGTCTTCCCTTCCATCCTAACCTAACCTTTTTGATGGGTTAGCAATATTGTATCTTTAGGTAAGATCTGGCTGGCAGCCCACAAATGCTCGGCAGCAGACAGGAGTAAACCAGATCTATTCAGTATTGTCACTTAAGTTAACCTTACCTATGTAACCTAACTTTCCTAACCTATACATTTGTGCATGTCAACTCAGACGGAAACGACCAGTTACCACCATGGCACGTTATTTGAAATGGTGGAGGAAGATCAATGCAGATGTTAATGCTGTAGCACAGGAGAGCAGCTCTAGTGACAGTATTGAGGATAATTTTAATGAAGTCAGTGAGTCAGCTGGTGTACAAGCAGAGGTGCCTGATGAGGTTAGGTGTCTGGAAGCTCCTCAGCTGGCAAGTGACTCTTATTTAGCAAGTGTTGAGGTCGGGCCTAGCTCAGCAGGCATTTCTGACCATAACACATGTTCTTCCTCTGATTCTGAGATAGACAATAGTGATCAAACTACACATTCATATTCTTTTCTGATTATGAGATAGAAGAATCAAGCAACTCAGGAAACACAGAGATTAGACGTGAGCTAGCAGAATGGGCACTGAAATGTAATTGTACTAGAAAGACACTGAATGACCTACTAGCTATACTTCGCCGGCACGGACACAATGATCTCCCTGCAGATGCCCGAACGTTGCTTCAGACTCCAAGGACTGTAGACGTGTTATCTAAATGTGGTGGCCAATATGCCTATTTTGGTATAGAAAAAGGTATCTCACATATTTCTGGGCTGAAATCACTTATATCAAAGGGAATTAGTTTGCAGTTCAATATTGATGGTTTACCACTATTTAAATCAAGTAATGTACAGCTTTGGCCTATAATGTGTAGCATAAACCGTGGGCATGTCCCTTTCATTGTTGGGATGTTTTGTGGAACAGGAAAACCCAGCCCGGTGAAAGAATACCTTGCAGATTTTTTGAAAGAGCTTCACAAGTTAACAGTTAATGGCATTAAATTTGAAGACAAAACATACAATGTTTCAGTTGATGGCTTTGTGTGTGATGCCCCAGCAAGGCATTTTTTGAAATGCGTAAAAACCCATACTGGATACAGTGCCTGTGAAAGATGCACAGTACATGGATCCTGGGATGGAAGAGTAGTATATAACACACAGGAATTATTCCCTCTCCATAAAGCACAGCAGTTTCAAAATATGGCATATGAAGACCATCAGATAGAGCAATCACCTCTCACAGACATTGGCATTCTTTGCATTGAACAGTTTGCCTTGGATTACATGCACTGTGTTTGTTTAGGTGTTGTGCGACGTATTTTGTCCTTTTTAAAACATGGTCCCACACAGTGCCGTCAGTCAGCTCGCCAGATATCAGAAATATCAAATAGACTAGTGTCGTTGAGTGGATTGATGCCCAGTGAGTTTGCTCGACAGCCCTTTGAACAAACATTGTTGTTCAGGGTTATTAGAGGTAAAAGATTTAAAAAGTATTGCAGCTGTATGTACTAATCATCTCAGAATGTTGTACTATTAGCAATTTCCCTAACATTCATAATTTATTTTTATATTTTTGTTAGTAAGACTCTTATTTCTTTATCAACATCTGTAACACATTGCATCCTGACTAGTGCATCCTAGCACATTACTAGCTGTATTGTAATATTTCATGTAGAATCCAATTAATTCATTATCATTGGTTATCTGTATGTTGCTTCTTGCATCTCAACTTTATTTGTAGGTGTAGCATGAATGTATGAATCTCTCCTATTGTCTAAATACTAACTGTAGCACCGTACATATTAACATACTTAGCCTCTCATTTGTGTTCTGTTTTGTATCTACTTTTATTTTGTTACATTAGTTTATCTTACTGGTTTGTGTTACATGTTGCATTGTGGTATGTGCATTGTGTAGTGTTATACTGTGTTGTGTTAGACTACATTGTTTCGTGTTGTATAAGGTGATTTTTTTCCACATTCTGGTAACATTTGTCTTCTTTAGCTAAATAGTATTTACTGCAAAGTGCCATATTCTTATTTTAATTGCAGAGAGTGTCCTAACTCATCAGTCTGGGACAGAATCCAGTGTTGCAGAGGCTGTGGCTAAATGCTTGAAATATGCACCTGATAGGATTGGAGGAGGTGGACGGAAAGTCTCAAATGAAGGTATGCAACATTTTAAAGCACATACAGGGTGTTTCATGAGTCGTGGTACTTATTCAGGATATGATAGTTTGGGTGATGCTGAGTAAAAATTCTCTATACACATATAGCGGTTTTTGCTTTGTTTAATCTAATATGGTCAGTGAAAGTTAAGTGTGGCGAGGGGCTGGGTATGTGTTGCGGGGGGCGCTCTCTCAGGTGGGTCACGCGTGTGGCATGATGTGCCTGTCTCTTGAGAAACAGTAATTATTCTTCTGCTGCTCCCTTGGCATTTCTGTTGCAATATCCATACATGAATCTATATTATAACAGAATACTCTACATGTTACTGTAAGTAAATGGCATCTTACAGTATGTACTATGTAGCGTGGAGGAATAAACTTCTCTCACAGGCACGACACTGACGTTTGCGTAGAGTTGCCATGTAGTCTTTTGGGAGGGTGTTGGGTGAATAAAGTGCTGACATGGTCCACGATTATTTGCCATGATTGTACTTTATTGTAAAAGCTAATGAAATCATTGAAACAATTTAGATGCAGCCTTTCTAAAGATTTCAAGTTTCATAGTGTATATGTACTTTCAATGATTAATGTTTCTCTAGAGGCAGGCATATCATGTGTCCCGCCTGAGAGAGCGGTCCCCGCAACACATACCTGGCCGCCGCTGCCTCATGTAATTTTCATTGACCATTCTTGATAAAACAAAGCAAAGACCGCTATATGTGTATAGAGTATTTTTTACTCAGTATCACCCAAACTATCAGATCCCTGATTAAGTACCACAACTCATGAAACACCTTGTATATAATATATATATATATATATATATATATATATATATATATATATATATATATATATATATATATATATATATATATATAGATAGATAGATAGATAGATAGATAGATAGATAGATACTATTATTTTGCTAATAATTCTTCTTCTTACATCAGCATCACCAGGTTCATCTGACCATCCTGGTCCCTGTTCATCCGTGTCCAAGTCTGACCACTCTACGGCAACAATCAAAAAGAGAAAGTTTGTACATGAAGAGGTGTCACCTCCTTCAAGCAATTCGTCTGGAACAACAATGCTTTTACCACTGGAAATTGATGAAATGTCATCTGAGTCTTTGTTGGAAAATGAAAGCTCTGATGAGTGATGAATATATATATGTATAGGGAAACTCAATTTAGTTTCTGCAAGGTACATGAACAGCCGGAGTAGAGAAGAGGGGGATGAGAGGTCTCATACTTCTAGAACCTTTATTTTCTGCTCTGATTGCGTCACCCTCCTTTTGTTGGAGGAAATTGGCCGTAGCATATAGATACTTAGTAAAGTAACCGAGTAGTATATCCACTTTGCTGCAACTGTAATATATACTCCTGCAAATACCTATGCATTAAATATCCAAATGCAAAGTTATGATTTCATATTGGTCACTACAAACATGCATTAATGTGTTGTAGCTTAACTTTTGTATCCTATGTACTTTGTACTATGTACTTAGCTAACATACAAGTCCATGTAGTGAAAAACGCCTTTACAAGATGTTTTATGCAAATGACATGAAAGGTAAAGATAATAATAATAATGTTGGTACACATATACAGACACTTTATTTTTACCTACTGCAACTGTTTCTGTAACTTTCCCCAGTTTCAAAATGATGTTACCTACTCTGAGAAACCATTGTTCAGTAATGTTAAACTCAAAATCAACTTAAATTTTAGCTAAAGTCAAGTGTTTACAAGTTATTCATGTGTTCAGTATGGGTGATGTTTAACCTCTTCAGTACCATGACGCAGTATATGAGTCATTTCATCTCTCGAACCATATCCTAGAGACGCTGTATGTGCGTCATGGTCATTGGACTATTCTACGTAGTCTGTAAAACCAGGATATGGCATGGAGGTTATGTTTTGTCTGCTTGTATTGAAGGGGTTAATGTGGTATTGGAATAGCCCTTTTAATGTGTGTACTGAAATGACGATGAAATACCTATTGATTTTCAGTATGTAAACTAAGCTTAATTGTGTACCAGTTGCACATAACTAACTTTATAGTCTATCCAATCTTGGTCCTCACTTTCTAATGTGATAGCTAAAATAACTCATAAATGTTGAGTTGGTAGTAATGAAAATCTGTACATTTCTTTTCCAGACTATATCTCACTACCAGAAACAATGCAAAGACCTTTCCTGAGACAAAGTCCATGGTTCTGGGTCATGGTGAAGCATATGTCGGATTTACATTCAATCTAAGCTCAAGATCGAATACAGACAGCATGTGCTTCACCAAAGACTATAGACTAGACTGTTTACTGATGTTAGTATAGTCTGGTGAACAATTTTCACGACCTGGAGCAATGCTGAAAATCTAATGTTGATTCTACGTCGGGTGAGCAACGTCAGTTTTTCAACTGGAATTCAACGGGAATTCCAACATTGAAAAACAGAGCATGATTCAACGTTGAAAACCAGATGTCAGTTCAATGTTGAAATTCCACCATTGATTATACGTTGGAAATATTACATTAAAAAAACTTTCAAAATCAATCAATTCTCAACGTAGATTCTACGTAAGGGCCTGACGCAAAATCAACGTTGAATCAACGTTGATGTGCCTGCTGGGTGGCCATCCCCAGCGGCACCTCACCATTCACCTGCATGACTCACACAGACTTTGCTTGACGGTCCTGGCATTCCATATACAGGTACAGTCTCCATATTTTATCATAATTATGCCGTATGGCTGACATTGACGGCAGATGGCAGACACACACTAAAAAATGGCAGAAATGCGATAATTAAAACAGGCAGGGCAACTGGCAACTGCGGTGTGTTGGGTTGAGAAGAGCGTGACAACGCCGCGGCGGCAACGCTGCCAAGTGTTGTACAAATTTCTTTGTATTCACTCACAGATAGAGAATCAATCCTAAAAAACATATTTGTTTTAATACTAGAGTGAGAGAGAAAGAGAGAGAGAGAGAGAGAAGGGTGTGAGAGGCACGGTACGCGAGGTCAGGTGGAGACCTAGCACCAGTGTCTAGCGGCTGTCTACGTCAGAGCCGCCACTTAAGATTTGCCGGACTTATAGTACTCCTGCATACTAACCCAGCACACGGCGGGCACGGCAGCGGGGCACGTGTGGGCAAGTGACAGCCTCCGGGGACACTTCCTGGACAGTACTTCTATTTTTGTGGTAATTTCGGTGTTTGAAATAATGTGTTTCTGGCGCATAACATTCTGGCGCTACTCCATTTATTATATTTTATTCCCCCGAGAGAGAGAGAGAGAGAGAGAGAGAGAGAGAGAGAGAGAGAGAGAGAGAGAGAGAGAGAGAGAGAGAGAAACCCCCAGAGAGAGAACACCCCAGAGAGAGAGAGAGAGAACACCCCAGAGAGAGAGGGAGAGAGAGGGAGAGAGAACACCCCAGAGAGAGAGAGAGAGAACACCCCAGAGAGAGAGAGAGAGAGAGAGAACCCCCCAGAGAGAGAGAGAGAGAGAACACCCCAGAGAGAGAGAGAGAGAACCCCCCAGAGAGAGAGAGAGAGAGAACACCCCAGAGAGAGAGAGAGAGAGAACACCCGAGAGAGATAGAGAGAGAAATCCCCAGAGAGAGAGAAAGAGAACAGCACAGAGAGAGAGGGAGAGAACACCCCAGAGAGAGAGAGAGAGAACACCCCAGAGAGAGAGAGAGAGAACACCCCAGAGAGAGAGAGAGAGATCCACCCAGAGAGAGAGTGAGAGACCCAGAGAGAGAGAGAGAGAGAGAACCCCAGAGAGAGAGGGAGAGAACACCCCAGAGAGAGAGAGAGAGAGAGAGAGAGAGAGAGAGAGAGAACACCCCAGAGAGAGAGAGAGAGAACCCCCCAGAGAGAGAGAGAGAGAACACCCCAGAGAGAGAGAGAGAGAACACCCCAGAGAGAGAGAGAGATAGATACCCCCAGAGAGAGAGATAGATAACACCACAGAGAGAGATAGAGAGAGAGAGAGAGAGAGAGAGAACACCCCAGAGAGAGGAGAGAACACCCCAGAGAGAGAGAACACCCCAGAGAGAGAGAGAGAGAACACCCCAGAGAGAGAGAGAGAGAACCCCCCAGAGAGAGAGAGAGAGAGAACACCCCAGAGAGAGAGAGAGAGAGAACACCCCAGAGAGAGAGAGAGAGAACCCCAGAGAGAGAGAGAGAGAGAACCCCAGAGAGAGAGAGAGAGAGAACCCCCCAGAGAGAGAGAGAGAGAACACCCCAGAGAGAGAGGGAGAGAACACCCCAGAGAGAGAGAGAGAGAGAACCCCAGAGAGAGAGAGAGAGAACCCCCCAGAGAGAGAGGGAGAGAACACCACAGAGTGAGAGAGAGAGACACCCCAGAGAGAGAGAGAGAACACCCAGAGAGAGAGAGTGAGAGATAGAACCCGAGAGAGAGTGAGAGACACCCCCAGAGAGAGAGAGAGAGAGAACCCCCCAGAGAGAGAGAGAGAGAGAGAACACCCCAGAGAGAGAGGGAGAGAACCCCCCAGAGAGAGAGAGAGAGAACCCCCCAGAGAGAGAGAGAGAGAGAGAGAGAACACCCCAGAGAGAGAGGGAGAGAACACCCCAGAGAGAGAGAGAGAGAGAGAGAGAGAGAGAGAGAGAGAGAGAGAGAGAGAACACCCCAGAGAGAGAGAGAGAGAGAGAGAGAGAGAGAGAAGTTGGTTGGCGAGGGTGGAGTGTTTCATTTTAGACTCACTGGCCCGCACCGCAATTTGAAAGAAACTAACCTAAGTAACCTAACCTAGCGTAACCTTCCCTAACGGCTCGCCCCCTGCTCTCACATCTCATCTCTGCATGCTGAATAAATATAAACTAACCTAACTTAAGGGAACCGTCGGTAGATTTCTATTTTCAAAACTATTGAACAAAAAAATTTACTCGCATGTCTTTTAGACCTGAATGATGTGAGGATATTACAGAAGTTTCAAAGGATTTTGATGAATAAAAATAAAAAATATATGAAAAAAATGTTTTTACAATTTTGAAAATTTTCAATTCCATTCAGTTACTCACATACTTAGGATAAATTTTTACATAGATATAAAACTTGCAAGTGTTGAAACAAAAATAAAGAGCCAGATTTTTCAGTTTCTTTTATTTTTTTTATTTTTTATTTTTTTCACTCATGTTTAATCCGGTACCAGCGACGGGCCAAATTTGTGACTTTACCGTGTACCAGCGACGGGCCAAATTTGTGACTTTACCGTGTAGCAACGACGGGCCAAATTTGTGACTTTACCGTGTACCAGCGACGGGCCAAATTTGTGACTTTACCGTGTACCAGCGACGGGCCAAATTTGTGACTTTACCGTGTACCAGCGACGGGCCAAATTTGTGACTTTACCGTGTAGCAACGACGGGCCAAATTTGTGACTTTACCGTGTAGCAACGACGGGCCAAATTTGTGACTTTACCGTGTACCAGCGACAGGCCAAATTTGTGACTTTACCGTGTAGCAACGACGGGCCAAATTTGTGACTTTACTGTGTAGCAACGACGGGCCAAATTTGTGACTTTACTGTGTAGCAACGACGGGCCAAATTTGTGACTTTACTGTGTAGCAACGACGGGCCAAATTTGTGACTTTACTGTGTAGCAACGACGGGCCAAATTTGTGACTTTACTGTGTAGCAGTGACGGGCCAAATTTGTGACTTTACTGTGTAGCAACGACGGGCCAAATTTGTGACTTTACCGTGTAGCAACGACGGGCCAAATTTGTGACTTTACTGTGTAGCAGTGACGGGCCAAATTTGTGACTTTACTGTGTAGCAGTGATGGGCCAAATTTGTGACTTTACTGTGTAGCAGTGATGGGCCAAATTTGTGACTTTACTGTGTAGCAACGACGGGCCAAATTTGTGACTTTACCGTGTAGCAACGACGGGCCAAATTTGTGACTTTACCGTGTAGCAACGACAGGCCAAATTTGTGACTTTACTGTGTAGCAACGACGGGCCAAATTTGTGACTTTACTGTGTAGCAACGACGGGCCAAATTTGTGACTTTACCGTGTAGCAACGACGGGCCAAATTTGTGACTTTACCGTGTAGCAACGACAGGCCAAATTTGTGACTTTACCGTGTAGCAACGACAGGCCAAATTTGTGACTTTACCGTGTAACGACAGGCCAAATTTGTGACTTTACTGTAGCAACGACGGGCCAAATTTGTGTCTTTACCGTGTAGCAGTGACGGGCCAAATTTGTGGCTTTACTGTGTAGCAGCGACGGGCCAAATTTGTGGCTTTACCGTGTTACCTGACGGGCCAAATTGTGGCTTTACTGTGTAGCAACGACGGGCCAAATTTGTGGCTTTACCGTGTACCAGTGACGGGCCAAATTTGTGGCTTTATCGTGTACCAGTGACGGGCCAAATTTGTGGCTTTACCGTGTACCAGTGCCGGGCCAAATTTGTGGTTTTACCGTGTACCAGTAACGGGCCAAATTTGTGGCCTTACCGTGTATAAACGGGCAAAATTGTGGCCTTACCATAAAGTACCAAATTTGTGGCTTTACCATGTACCCGCAACATGACGCCAAATTTTGCCATGTTATAAACCCCAAAATAGATGATACATAAACTGTCCACAAATGCGTTGATATATATTATGAAATGGTTTGCATGAGTGATGATTTTTTCTCATTTCTCTTGCTTAGAGGTGCAGCTACCGGGTTAAATCTAATTTCCCGTGGTGCCGGACACTGGGGGTTTTTACTGTGTAGAAAATTTGAAGTAGAGTTGTTGATCATTGCAGTTTATGGTCCACTGTGCTCACCTTGACTCCCATGGTTCCGGGTACTGGGGCTGCTACTGTGTGTGTGGAAAATGTTGAGTAGAATCATTGCAGTATTACGGTCCACTGTGCTCACCTTTATCACGATGGTGGTTTGCTTTAAGCCATCAGTTAACCCCTTGACTGTGGATTTCCTACAAGAAGACACCACCAAGCTACAGGAGTGGAACAAAAAGTGACTGATACAATTCAATAAAGAAAAATGTAAAGTCATGCACCTTTGCAGTGGATATCCAGCATACTAATACCACATGGGAAACACTCCACTATCCACCACAGAGGCAGAGAAAGACATGGGAGTACATGTTTTCAGGCTACCAGTGAAGGTCAAATCCATGCCAATCACAGCGGACGGGTTAATTACTGAGTCATTTCATGAAGGTTTCCACTTGTATATTGCATCAGAATGTATTACCACCATAGCAAATTAGCACGTGTGGGGAGGTGGTGGCTGAGTTGACAGAGTGACGGCGCCGCGTTCAGGAGGACGCGAGTTCAATCCCCGCCCGGTGCCACCAAGCTGGGATTTTTCAGCCTCTGCCGAGTGGCTTAAAACTATCCACATGCTGTCCAGAAGACCACCTATCAACCCAGACTCTAGATTCTAGGATTAAAGATGAGCTCTGGGAGGGCAGCATGAGCCAATGCAAGATGGCGCCACTATAAACACTCGCCTGCACCAGAATGGGCTGGGCCGACCATCAGGCCCCACCGGGAAGAAGCCTACCGGTGCAGTAGGCCTGATGTAAAAAAAACACTTAAGCATTGTTTCGGGACACCTAAATTGACGTACAGATAATAAATTGTAAAGTGAAATTTTCCTTTGTTAAAAGCTTTATTTAACCCGTCCGCTGCGATTAACACTGATTCCACTTTCCCTGGTAACCTATGCTCCCAGGTCTTTCTCTGCCTCTGTGGTGGATAGTGGAGTGTTTCCCATGTGGTATTGGTGTGCTGGATATCCCCTCCCAAGGTGCAGGACTTTACATTTTTCCTCATTGAATTGTAGCAGCCACTTTTTATTTATTTATTTATTTATTTATTTATTACGGCGGCCTAATGATGCTTGGTAGGCTTCTTCCGGTGGGGCCTGATGATTGGCCGAAGGCTTCTTCCCGGTGGGGCTGATGGCTTCTTCCTGGCCTGATGATTGGCCGAAGGCTTCTTTGGTGGGGCCTGATGATTGGCCGAAGGCTTCTTCCAGTGGGCCTGATGATTGGCCGAAGGCTTCTTCCCGGTGGGGCCTGATGATTGGCCGAAGGCTTCTTCCCGGTGGGGCCTGATGGTCGGCCCAGCCCGTTCTGGCGCAGGCGAGTGTTTATAGTGGCGCCATCTTGCATTGGCTCATGCTGCCCCCCGGAGCTCATCTTTAATCCTAGAATCTAGAGTCTGGGTTGATAGGTGGTCTTCTGGACAGCATGTGTTTAGTTTTAAGCCACTTGGCGGCGGCTGAAAAATCCCAGCTTGGTGGCACCGGACGGGGATTGAACTCGCGTCCTCCTGAACGCGGCGCCGTCACTCTGTCGACTCAGCCACCGCCTCCATTCCTGTAGCTTGGTGATGTCTTCTTGTAGGAAATCTGCAGTCAAGGGGTCAAACATCAGTTACTGTAGTGTGCGACATTTCCACCTATAGTCTGTTCACTTAAGTCCGACCCAAGCTGCCAACATAAACCTAAGCGTGTTTGCAAGCCGAGTGCTGATTGGCTACTGCTATGGCTTCCAAGTTTTCTTTAACCTCTGTTTGTGTTTATCTCACGCAGCACTTTCTGCTCTTCTGCACTGTGCTTACGAACACGCTTAGGTTTATGTTGTCAGCTTGGGGCAGACTTAACCCTTTCCTTGCGCGCGGTGTGGACGCAACTATCCCCTCAGGCGCAGTCGGGCAGCCCAATGGGGGGTCTCTTTTAACCTCTGTATCTCAGAAACTGTTCATCACAGCTAAAAACCAAAAACACCATTGGAAAGAGGAGGTCCAGATCTATAGGAGTCGGTTATGTATGCCTCTCTTGCGAACGTACATGCACGTTCAGGGTGTTGAGTGTTAACACTTACGTCGGTGCGTGCGGGATGATCAGCCGTATTGAGGGAACTGCAGACATCTTTTCTTCAGAGTCTGGCAAGGGAGTTTTGCCAGCTGCAATATTTACAACTATTTGGTCATAGAATCAGTCAGGTGATGGGTGAAGCTATGCAAAAATGCCGCCATATTGGGCAAGAACATCCACCAGTTACTCGTCCGTAGATTTGCCACGCTGGGCTGATGTGATTTTCCACCAAATTTGGTGGAGAATCCACTCAATTGGCAATCCTGTGTTGTGAGAATTAGTGTTGGAACACTCTCATACGCGGGAGATTTGAGCGCGGGTGGAGCTCGCAGCGAGGGTTTAGCACCACCAGCAAATACGCCTAACACACGCTGTGAGCGTTTAGCAATGAAAGGGTTAAGTGAGCAGATTATAGTACAGCTACAGACAGGGATATTGATTCACCTGACTATGAAACTGTGATTCAGGAACTCAACACCTCCTTGTCCCACAGCAAGTGTCCCTCCTCCTCCCTCTTCTCCTCCCCCTCCCTCTCCACTCTCCTACCCCTTGAGACTTGCAGTGCAGAAGGAGGCTACCACATCACTGCCAGCATAGAGTAAGGTGCAGGAGGAAGCAGGTATACATTACAAGAGGTCTCGCCAAGACTCGTGAATCAGTGGTAAGGAAGCTCTCTGTGTCTTGGTGCAGATCCCGCCCCAGCTGCTGGACACCATTCAGTTCCCCGAGGAGTACATGGGAGCCCTGCGAATCACAATGATGGCGGTAGACATCCGGAAGTGCTTCAAGCTGATCTTTGAGGACGACACGTTTAGGCAGGTGGATCTCTTCAACCCTAGTGAGTATTTTTATGTATTTACTTATTTATGTGTCTTGTGTTTCACCTGTGGCACTGGTAGGCTTTCTTGGTGGGGCCTGGTGGTTAGCCCCAGTCTTTTATGGTGCAGGCAAGTGTTTATAGTGGTGCCTTCTTGCCTGACTCGTGATGCCCCTTGGAGCTCATCTTTGATCCTCTTTTTGGGGGAATCTAGAATCCAGGTTGATAAGTGGTCTTCAGGACAGCATGTGGGTAGTCTGAGGCCACTCGGCGATGACTGAAAAGTGTCAGCCTCCACCTCCTCGGCAGCAAGGGTCTCCAAGAGCTTGATCACACAAACCATCACCATCACTGTCAGCCATTACTAGTCTGCCGCAGAACAAAGACCTTTCCCAAAGCTCTCCACCCCTCTCTGTTAGTGCACACCATTCTACTCTGGCAAATGCTCTCATCTTGTCTCCAGCTGGCCCTCTGCCTGCCCTGGCTCATCTTAATGTCTCTGGGTTGGCACTGTTATCAAAGGTATCATACCAATGCCCAAGAAATGTTAAGAGAAGTCAGTCCAGCAAAAGACCAAGAGGAGAGATGAGATGAGAGCATTGGCCAGGCCGGGACAGAGAACACTGTGGCAGATCTTAGCAGCCTCCTGCCTGAGCTGCTTCCATTGCTGTGAGGAAGGTGTGAAGGGCAGGATAAACTACTCTCTGGAAGGTCAAAAGGGAGTTTATAAATTGCCTGGAGTCTACAGGGTGGATAAAGAATGGAAGGGTATTAACCCGGTAGCAGTGACGGCTCAAATTTGTGGCTTTACCGTGTAGCAGTGACGGCTCAAATTTGTGGCTTTACCGTGTAGCAGTGACGGCTCAAATTTGTGGCTTTACCGTGTAGCAGTGACGGCTCAAATTTGTGGCTTTACCGTGTAGCAGTGACGGCTCAAATTTGTGGCTTTACCGTGTAGCAGTGACGGCTCAAATTTGTGGCTTTACCGTAGCAGTGACAGCTCAAATTTGTGGCTTTACCGTGTAGCAGTGACGGCTCAAATTTGTGGCTTTACCGTGTAGCAGTGACGGGACAAATTTGTGGCTTTACCGTGTAGCAGTGACGGCTCAAATTTGTGGCTTTACCGTGTGACGGCTCAAATTTGTGGCTTTACCGTGTAGCAGTGACGGCTCAAATTTGTGGCTTTACCGTGTAGCAGTGACGGCTCAAATTTGTGGCTTTACCGTGTAGCAGTGACGGGACAAATTTGTGGCTTTACCGTGTAGCAGTGACGGCTCAAATTTGTGGCTTTACCGTGTAGCAGTGACGGCTCAAATTTGTGGCTTTACCGTGTAGCAGTGACGGCTCAAATTTGTGGCTTTACCGTGTAGCAGTGACGGCTCAAATTTGTGGCTTTACCGTGTAGCAGTGACGGGACAAATTTGTGGCTTTACCGTGTAGCAGTGACGGGACAAATTTGTGGCTTTACCGTGTAGCAGTGACGGGACAAATTTGTGGCTTTACCGTGTAGCAGTGACGGGACAAATTTGTGGCTTTACCGTGTAGCAGTGACGGCTCAAATTTGTGGCTTTACCGTGTAGCAGTGACGGCACAAATTTGTGGCTTTACCGTGTAGCAGTGACGGGACAAATTTGTGGCTTTACCGTGTAGCAGTGACGGGACAAATTTGTGGCTTTACCGTGTAGCAGTGACGGGACAAATTTGTGGCTTTACCGTGTAGCAGTGACGGGACAAATTTGTGGCTTTACCGTGTAGCAGCGACGGGACAAATTTGTGGCTTTACCGTGTAGCAGCGACGGGACAAATTTGTGGCTTTACCGTGTAGCAGCGACGGGACAAATTTGTGGCTTTACCGTGTAGCAGTGACGGGACAAATTTGTGGCTTTACCGTGTAGCAGCGACGGGACAAATTTGTGGCTTTACCGTGTAGCAGCGACGGGACAAATTTGTGCCATGATATAAACCCTCCAAAATAGATGATGCATAATCTGATCACAAATGCTTCGATATATATTATGAAATGGTTTGTGTGAGGGTGATTTTTTCTCATTTTTCTCGCTTAGAGGGACCATTAAGAAACATGATCCCTGCTGCTACCGGGTTAAGGCTGTCAGTCAGTCTTCTGGGGCTGAAAGCTGCATAAGAAACTCACACAGTTCATACAACATCTTGCAGTACAGTTTACTTGGTGTGTGTTCTTATCTATTTTGTTTAGAACATAAGGAGTCTGCAAGAGGCTGGTTGGCCTACACAAGACAGCTCCTGTAAGCCTAACCCCACGTAACCTCACTATCCATAAATGTATCCAACCTCTTCCTAAATGTATCTGTGTGGCTAAGTAAAGGCAACCCAGGTGTATGTTAGCGGGCTCTTTTTTTTGTACTTTTTTGTTGCCCTTGAGCCGTGTCCTTTGATGTAAAAAACAACCTTCCCATGGGTGTCATACTATAGTTGTGCCTTCATCAACAATGCCGTCGCTGTTGGCACCGTAATCCCACTGCTACAGTTTATATTGTGTCGCCGGGTGTAAGTTCTGTAATATTTCACTGCTGTTTGTTTCAGAGCCTAAGAGGAGCAGGAGATTCTTCGCACTGATCTATGACTTCTTGGTGTTCACGGACAGCGTGTTCAAGGAAGTGGAGGAGCGGGAAGAAAAGGTAATGTGGAGACCTCGTTATTTTGCAAAGCCGTACAGAGTTAGAGCAGAGAGCACAACAAAGTGTAGGATAAGGTTAGGGGAGGAGAGAGTGGAGGAGGTGACTGAGGTGAAATATTTAGGGACAGTTGTATGTAAGCATGGAAGGTGAGGTGAGGGAAAGAGCAGTGAAGGGCAGACAGGTGGTGGGTGCATTGGGGAGAGTTGTGAGAGGAAGAAGTGTGAGCATGGCGGTAAAGAGGGGAACAAGGAACAGTATTATCCTGCCAACTCTGTCGCATGCATCAGAGACGTGGACATGGAGTGCAGCGCAGCAATCAAGAATACGTGCAGTGGAAATGAGTTGTACAAGAGGTGCGTGTGGTGTGTCAGGATGGCATGGAGGAAGTAATGGAAGTGTGTGTGAGGGGTTTGGTATGGGTTGACAGTGAAGGGAGTGGAGTGTGGAGTGGGTGGTGCACTGAGATGGTTTGGTATGGGTTGACAGTGAAGGGAGTGGAGTGTGGAGTGGGTGGTGCACTGAGATGGTTTGGTATGGGTTGACAGTGAAGGGAGTGGAGTGTGGAGTGGGTGGTGCACTGAGATGGTTTGGTATGGGTTGACAGTGAAGGGAGTGGAGTGTGGAGTGGGTGGTGCACTGAGATGGTTTGGTATGGGTTGACAGTGAAGGGAGTGGAGTGTGGAGTGGGTGGTGCACTGAGATGGTTTGGTATGGGTTGACAGTGAAGGGTGTGGAGTGTGGAGTGGGTGGTGCGCTGAGATGGTTTGGTATGGGTTGACAGTGAAGGGAGTGGAGTGTGGAGTGGGTGGTGCGCTGAGATGGTTTGGGAGGGGTTGACAGTGAAGGGAGTGGAGGGTGGAGTGGGTGGTGCACTGAGAGGGTTTGGTATTGGTTGACAGTGAAGGGAGTGGAGTGGTGGAGTGGGTGGTGCACTGAGATGGTTTGGACACCTGATGAGAATGGGGGAGAATGAATTTGTGAAGAGTGTATGAGGGAAGGATTGAGGGAGGGGAAGACCACCTGTGAAGTGGATCAGTAGGGTGAGTGAGTATTGGAGCGAGGGAGTTGGAAGTGGCAGGATTGAGTGTGCTGAGATGGAGTGCCAGAACAGGGAGAGATGGAGGCACTTCTGCCGCAAACACCTGTGCCCCTGGAGGGGAGTTCCCACGAGGGAGCAGGACGTCAGAGATGTAGACCGACAGATAGATAGTCATTATCATGGATCACGGAGTAGGAACCTGCCAACTGCCCACCCACTTGTACAAGTCACTCTGGCTGTCTGGGTGTGAGGCACCTGGTGCACTTACACAGGTGCCTGGGCAGATGCTGTGCCAGAGGTGCTTCACGGGGACTGTTGCCGAGTGCTTCCTGCCAGGCCAGTTTCTTTACTCTCAGGGTGGCTGCTGTGTGTACAGATGTGGAAGGATTCTTATGGGGAACTTTCATATGGATTGGACATACAATTTATGAGAGAATGCAAAGAAAATAAACTATTTGAAAACTATTAATGTGATAGGCTCACTTAATTTCAGTCAGTTATATTGACAGAAGTATACATACCATTAGGTTGATGGTTTTCATTAAAGAACATTTTGAATCTTCTTTATATTTTGAGGTTCAGAATTGTGTTTGTTTTTGACATAAACATTCATGACGGGCTGCTCCAAGGGCCATGCAGGTGGGCGGCAGCGCTGTGCCACCCTCCCCTCGCTGCGGGGGACTGGCTGCCTCCATTTGTTCCTTTTAGGGGCTGTGAGGCAAAGTACTAACATACTTTATTTTAGTAATCCAGATAATTTTGTACGAAAATATAGTTGAGGAGAAACCATTGCTCATCTTGCTCTATTAAGGCAGTGTCATACTGGCCGTTTTCCTCCAACCATTGGGTGTGCGGGCAACCATGGTTGCTTGTACACTCAACTGGGAGGCTGGGAGGTTTGGGATATGAGCAACCGTGCAGCTGTGTGTAAACAATGGTAGTGGCTGAGGAGCAGAAGAAGTAGTGGAGATGGCCCACCAAGAGAATGGTGGAGTGGATTGGCAGCGGCTTTGTCTACGCGATAGAGAACTCCCCGTGCTGTGGGACCACACACATGAAAACTCCGCCAAAGAGAATTAAAAAAGATGTGAATGGTTCATGCTTGCTGCTCCTCCCTCACTCTGGTGTCTTGCTTGGATATGAGTGGGGCACCATTTCCAATAGTTAACAAAACTCTTCTTTCTCCATTCATACGCCTCCGTGGTCTAGTGGTCAGCGTGCCTGGCTACTACTCTGCGGGCTTGGGTTCAAATCCCAGCTTGGGCAGTTGGCGTGCAGCTCACCCAGCTGTTCATCCTCCCTTTCAGGCTGGTGGATAAATGGGTACCTGGGGACACCTGGGGAAGGTAAACTGTGGTAACCTGGATGTCACACTGGCCCTGTGTACCGGGGTGACGGGCTCCCTCCCACCACAGACTCAAGGGCCGCAGTGAGGGAGATGAGCACCGAGGCCATGTGCAGCTGCAGTGTGTGCCCCTGACCTCACCTTTACCTTCCTTTCTCCATTCAACAAAAATTGTAGAATGACTCAGTTTTCACAGCACAGTTCTCTGACGAGGCTTGGGTAAACACTCCTCTTCCCATCTTTGAAGCCATGATTGTACCCACGGCCACTTCTTCCTTCCTCTCAACACTTTCCATCCGTGACGCAGACGTCGGCGTCACGGATGGAAAGGGTCAAGAGGAAATGGAAGAGGATTAATGCTCTTCTAAACCTCTCAATCCTCCTCTAAATTCCTCTTAATCCTCTTCCATTTCCTCTTAAGAGGTTTAGAAGAGCATTAAGAGGAAATGTAAGAGGATTAAGGGGTTTAGAAGGGTCTAACCCTTTCCATACGGTGTCGGCGTCGCTGGAGTGAAGGGTTAACTGTAGCAACAAGTCCATAATTTGGGTAACGGCAGCACAAGCTGCAGCAGCCATTACTTTTGCAGTCGGCGCCACATGGATACAGACCGACTGGTTTGTTTACGTTGTGGATATGGGCAGCCGACCTTGGCCGTGTGATGCACACCCAGAAAAGTTGGAGTTACCGGTTGGTTCTACCGCCAACACAGTTGGAGGAAAAAGGCCCAGTGTGACACCGCCTTTACCTGCAAAGCAAAACTGCTCTACAAAACCTGGCAGCCTCAATTTCTGCTGCCAGTGATGTGTGTGTGAGCATTCTAGGGGTTTGATTGAGCCCATGTATTGACTGTGTCAAGTTGGTGTTTGGGAAAAAATAAATGCAGAATACATGTTGGTGCTTGGTGAACCGGAAACACTCGTCTGTGAGATTGGGAAGCTGTTTGGAAGACAACCTGCACCAGTACTGTGTTTTGCAGTCTGTCTGTGTCTGCTGGTGACACAGTGCTCACTGCAGAAAATGAAAGTGACTTACCATCTTTGGTCAGTGTTTTGATAGTGTCTGTAAAGGAGAAAGCTGAAAGTAAATGTCAACAAAAGTAAAGTGATGGTTTGTGAGCGAAGTAGAAGTGAGGTTGTAGATTTTGTATGCCCATATAGAGCGGGAATTGAATGTGAAAAAGAATGCAAAATAATTTTGAATGGTGAAGAAATGGAGGAGGTCAATGAGTTTAAGTACCTTGGATCAGTTCTGTGCAAGCATGGTGGTATGGAGGGAGAGATAAGAGAAAGGGCATTGCAAGGAAGAAGGGTGGCAGGGTCTCTGGGACGAATCATGAATGGCAGAAGTGTGAGCATGGAGGTAAAGAGGGATTTGAGAAATACAATAATAGTACCAACCCTCACATATGCAAGTGAAACGTGGGCCTGGAATGAAAGTCAGAGGTCTAGAGTGCAGGCAGTGGAAATGAGTTATTTGAGGAGTGCTTGTGGTGTGAGTAGAATGGATGGAATGAGTAATGAAAGTGTGTACGAGCGTTTTGTAATGTGTCACGGGGGTGAAGGGAAGAAGTGTGGAGTGGTGGAAGAAGTGAAGCGACAGACTTTAAAGTGGTTTGGCCACATGGAGCGAATGGAGGAGAGTAAGATGACCAGAGGGGTGTATGTGAGTGAGATAGAGGGAGGGAATGCTAGAGGACGACCTCCAGTGAAATGGAGAGATAGGGTGCAAGAGTACGTTAGGGAGAGGGGGGAAAGATCTTTGAGGGACTTTGAGCAGGCAAGGAGGGAGTGTCTGGATAGAGAAAGTTGGAAGCTCTTCTGGTGTGGCCATCCCCTGGTGGGAGCTCCTAGGAGCAGGCATCAATGAAATGATGATGATCTGTGTCTGCAGTCACACACGTTTACGGTAGACGAGATACAAGTTTTTGTAGGAATGGAATCCACGATGGGTTGATGGAAACCCAACCCCTTCATAGGCAAGCTTTCACATGAAGTATTGCCTTTTTCTGTCCATTCATTACTTCCCTTTGTGTGTGTTCTGTTCTCCACACTGTTAACTGACTGGCCTTCCCCTTGCCAGGTGGGTGCCCTCGCTGAGCAGCGGGACAAGATGAGGGCCAAGCTACACAAGATGAAGCAGCAGATCCATGAGAGGAGGATGGAGAACGAAAAGAATCAGCTGGCGAAGGAAGAGGTAGGACTGAGTCAAAGCCTTTCCCCACATTTACTTCTAGCATATTGCACGCTGCCGCCCTCACTGAACATACCCACCGGCCACTAGAGGGCAGGTGTGTGCGTAGTTACGTAGTTGTATTTACACAGTTGTACACGAGGCTACACAAGGATACCAGGAAACTACAAGGAGCCAGCTGGTCTACACTTGGCAGCCCCTGAGGATGGGTTATTCTCCAAAGCCCTTCCCATCCATAGCTACATTTGATCTTCATTTAACCCTTTCAGCTATTTGTTGTCGCAGCGATGCTGAGCGGTCCGTGTTGGTGGAGCTAAATCACCGCCGCGAGAATTGATCTGTGTTGAATCTCCCGCTCACAATATACGTCCCAACACTATTCCACACTCCACTGTAACTTTAGTCTGAATGGTTCATGTCTTATAGTGGGTCGTCCTTGCCCGCACCACCACCTACACAACCACACCCTCACACAACAAACAGCTGCATGCCGCGTGTCACCAGAACAGGGTGCATTGCGTCTTGCCTAGTTGGCTGTCACAACCTCCAAGTGACAGCGAGAATAACATACTAAACTATACATAATATTATAGGGACAGTGGTATTGGTATGCTGGATTTCCCCTCCCAAGGTGCATGACTTTACATTTTTCTTTTTTGGATTGTAGCAGCCACTTGTTGCTCCACTCCTGTAGCTTGGTGATGTCTTCTGGTGGGAAATACACATCCAGGGGCTGAAACTTAAGAAATAAATCCCAGACTTTTCACGGTTTCTCTTGGTAATGCAGTGATTTCAGGGTCGAAGGTCAGAGCTCACCCACACCCAGCTCCCTTTCACAGTTAGAGCGGTCAAGAACTGTTATTTAACGTGTAACTGCTTAGAGGGTTATTTATACCACACTTAGAGGTTGGATTTGTTTGTGTTGAGCTGCACCATCCTTTTGTTGGTCCACTTGACAAGCCATTTCATTGATGTACAAGATAGTTAGTAGATGACTCAGGACTAACCTCTGTGGGATGCCACTAGTAATGCAAGTCCAGTATAGTTTATCCCCATCTAGTCACTAAGTCTAATCTAGTCACCTTGATCCTTATCCTGTATCCCAAGGCCTTCTAGGTTACTTAAGTCTTTGGTGAGTCACTTTGTCAAATGCTTTACTAATATCAAGGTATGATATCATAATTTTGTTTTGTTTTAGTGTTGTTAAGGAAGCCAAGTTTCTTGACATATTTTACACATCTAAACTTTGTCAATTTGTATTTGTCTGTGTGTGTGTGTGTGTGTGTGTGTGTGTGTGTGTGTGTGTGTGTGTGTGTACCTAGTTCTGAAATACAGGAAAAGAGCCGCACTAGGCTCGTGCTGTCCCGTCTCCATAACACTTATTATCCAGTTTGGCTTTAAATTCATGAATCGTTTTTGCACACACAGTCTCCTTGTCAAGTCCGTTCCATGTTGTTGTGCTTCTGTATGGAAAACTGTATTTCTTGATGTCTCTCCTACAGTCGCTCTTCTTCAATTTCTTACCATTGCCTCTTGCCACACTTCTGTCACGTACCACTAGGTCTTCCCTGTCCAATTTCTTCAGTCCCTCTTGTATCCTGTACAGTGCTATTAGGTCCCCTCTCTCTCTTCTGCTCTCCAGTGTTGTTGGTCACAATTTCTCGAGTCTTTCTTCATAAGTATGTTCTCTCAGAGTTTCCGGTAATTTAGTCGCTGCTCTTTGTATTCTTTCCAACTTTCTAATTTCTTTCTTCAATCTGGGTGACCACACTAATGCTGCATATTCCAGTCTTGGACGTATCATCGATGTCATTAGTTTCTTCACCATTTCTTCATCTAAATATGTAAATGCTGCTTTTATGTTTCTAAGAAGATTGTATGTTTCCCCAGTTATCCGGTCTATATGTTTTCCAAAGGATAACTTGTCTGTTATGGTCACTCCCAGATCTTTTTCTTCAGTTTTTCTCATGATTCTTTCATTACTCAGAGAGTAGTTCCCCGATATTTGTCTACTGCTCTTACCAAACTCCATCACGCTACACTTCTCTGTGTTGAATGTCATTTCCCATTTGCGTGACCATTCACTTATTATATCAAGATCTTGGCCCAGGGCTACACAGTCTTCTTCATGAGCCACCCTCCTCATTATTTTAGCATCATCAGCAAACATATTCATATAGCTTGTCACCCCTTCTGTCATGCCATTAATATAAATTACAAACATAATCGGAGCCAGCACTGATCCTTGGGGGACTCCACTGGTCACTTCCATCCAGCTTGATTTATTATTCCTGATTACTGTTCTCATTTCTCTCCTCGTCAAAAAGTCCACAATCCAATCCAATATTGAACCACCCAGACCTCCAACATGATTAAGTTTACATATTAATCGCTTGTGTGGTACTTTATCAAACGCCTTCTTTAAGTCCAGATACACACAATCTGCCCAACCGTCCCTTTCCTGTATTATATCAATTACTCTTGAATAGAAGCTGATCAGATTACTTACACAAGACCGTCCTCCTCTGAATCCGAATTGGCTATTTGTTAATATACTGTTTTCTTCTAAATACTCCACCCATCTGTTTTGTGTGTGTGCATCAGTGTGTGTGTGTGTGTGTGTGTGTGTGCATCAGTGTGTGTGTGTGTGTATTTACCTAGTTGTAATTTTACAGGGCCTGAGCTACACTCGTGTGGTCCCGTCTCCATATCTGTACTTGTCCAATTTTTCCTTAAAGTTGTGCATCAGTGTGTGTGTAAATAATAATAATAATAATAATAATAATAATAATAAACAGTTTATTTAGATGGTTTGCAGCCAAAGGCTGAAAATTTACATGATATTTACATAAATGCATTTGTGTACATAAAATGTAAATATAAATTCTATAATATAATATAATACTTGCTGTTTAGTATGTTTACAGTGGTGGGGATGGGGCTCTTCCTGTACCTTTCCGTCCTTGCACGGATAGATATCAGTAAGTTGCTGTGTCTAACTGCATGGCGAGAGGGAGGCGCAGTGTCTGGCAGCAGGTCACGGTGGTGCGGGTGATTCAGGAGCTGTTCCGCACACTTCTGGAGGAGGTGCTGGTAGCAGTCCTTAAGTGTGGGCAGGTGTAGGGCGTCGAGGGCCTCGTCATAGGTGGAGTAAGACGGGCCCAGGGTGAGCCTACACTCATGCCTCTGCACCCTCTCAAGCTGGCGGCGCTGGGTGCTGTTGAGGGAAGGAAACCAGGCTGGGGAAGGGTAAGTGAGCTTGGGGAGGATGAAGGTGTTACAGACTCCCGCCAGCTCACGCGTGGGAGTCCCCAGTGACTTAAACTGCCTCAGAAGGTAGAGTTGACAGGAGGCTGAAGCGATGGTGTGGCTGTCGTGCTCCTTCCAGGTCAAGCGGTTGTCAATGGTGACACCGAGGAGCTTGGTTGTCTCCACCACCTGCGCATCACTGTGTGTGTGTGTGTGTGTGTGTGTGTGTGTTTCCTCTTCTTCACCCAACCAGTATCATAACAAACTACATTTCCGGTCCAGCAGTACCGCCTTTCATTACCCATTGGCCTCCTGCTCCTCTGATGCCTGAGTACTACAACCTGACCCTTTCCTGCAGGACATGAGGAGAGTTGAAGCCAAGACGGAGGAGCTGCAGAGGTGCCAGGAGGAGAAGCTAGCTCTGAAGGCCCAGCTTGATGCACTGGGACTCTCTCTGGCCAAGCTGGACATAGCCATAAAGGACACTGAGCTCAGGACCATGGAGGTTTGTCTGAGGGAATCTTGTCTTGTCACCGAGCGAGGATATCAGAACCACGAGCGAGTCTTCTGTAATCACATATGAGTCTTATAATCACATTCTTCTAGAGTCACAAGTGAGTTCTGTAATAACTAATGAGTTTTATAATTGGGAATGACTTCTATAGTGCCCTTGAGCTGCCTCCTGTGCTGTAAGAAAAACAATGGATTGACACACTTACCGATGTCGTAGACCCACACTTATTTTGGGCTGGCGTGGACTTTAGAGTAACTTGCATGTGTGTTTTCTTTAAGGTTGTATCAGTGACATCTCAAGCAATGAACGTCTTTCTCTTTTGATCTTGTGGCGCCCTTGTCCTTAAGCCGCGAATTTTGATAAATCAACCGCTTTGGTGCGAATCGCCCTAACTCCCTTATTTCTGGGGCTTCAGAAAAGTTATTGGTATCACTTGACGGCAAAATGCAAGGGCTATATTTTATAATCAGCAACTGGGCTTAAAAAATTGACTCAAAAGGGTTGAAAATTGAATAAACTCGCAAAAAACAACAAAAAAAAATGTACTTTTGAGTTCCCAACCTTGAAACCCACTCATTTTTTGAGAATTTCAAAAAAGTCATTTAACAAATGATTTAGCCCTGCCAGTGTGCTTTCCAAAATGGTGAACGTTTCCCTGCTCCCAGTAGTTTGGTCGCTAGAGCTCCAAACGTAAACCTTGATCCACACCCACCATCACCACCCTGTTGATGCGTCACTGGTCGCCACCGCCGGCTTGATCCTCGTTATACCGGCGGTACTAGGCACGCATCCAGCACCCCGTCACCTTACTGCACCCACACCTCACTGCCACCTGTCGTCCTCGTCCATGTAGCTATCCAGTCTACTCTTAAAACAAACTATCGTCCCTGCACTAACTATGTGATTGCTGAGTCTGTTCCATTCCCCCACCACCCTATTACTAAACCAATGCTTGCCTATATCTCTCCTAAATCTATACTTTTCTAATTTAAATCCATTACTGCGAGTTCTATCCTGCTGGCTAATTCTCAGTACTTTACTTATATCGCCTTTGTTGTAACCCTTGACCCATTTGAAGACTTCTATCAGATCTCCCCGCACTCTTCGTCTCTCTAGTGAATGTAAGTTTAGATGTTTCAGCCTATTTTGATATGGGAGGTTCCTCAGCCCCTGAATCATCTTGGTCATCCTCCTCTGAACTGATTCTAGCAAATTGATGTCCATTCTGTAGAGGCAGCTCCTTTGACCCTAAGCTCCCGTGTATCTAACCCCACCTAATATCGCTGTCCATGAATTTATCTAGTCTATTTTTGAATGTGACAATTGTATTGGCACTCACCACGTGACTGCTAAGCCTATTCCACTCATCCACCACCCTGTTTGTAAACCAATTTTTGCCTGTGTCCCTGTTGAATCTGAATTTATCCAGTTTAAACCCATTACTTCGTGTCCTACCCGGTTCTCTTATCAACAAAACCTTATGAATGTCTCCCTTATTAAAGCCCTTCATCCATTTATAAACCTCGATCATGTCTCCACGCACCCTTCGCCTTTCTAGAGAATGCAAGTTTAACTGTTTGAGTCTTTCCTCGTATGGCAAGTTTCTCAACCCCTGAATCATCTTAGTCATCCTCCTCTGCACCGATTCTAACATTTTGATATCCATTCTATAGTAAGGTGACCAGAACTGAACCATAGTCAAGATGAGGTCTAACTAATGCTAAATATAGTTTGAGGAAGACTTCGGGGCTTCTGTTGCTTACGCTCCTTGAAATAAATCCCAGTACCCTATTTGCTCGATTTCTAGCTTGAATGCATTGTGCCCTTGGACGGAGATCAGAGCTCACTAAGACCCCTAAATCCCTCTCGCACCCAGACCTGCTTATGAGAGTGTCATTTAAGCAATAGTTATGTGAAGGGTTGTTCTTACCTACACTCAGAATACTGCACTTCCCTACATTGAACTCCATCTGCCATTTATCCGCCCAGTCATACAATCTGTTGAGTTCACCCTGGAGAATACTAGCGTCCTGATCCGACTCAATTACTCTACCGATCTTGGTATCATCTGCAAATTTACTAACATCACTACTAATTCCTGTATCTAAGTCATTGATATAAATAATAAACAAAAGTGGACCTAATACCGAACCTTGTGGGACCCCACTCGTAACACATCCCCAGTCAGATCTTTTACCATTGATTTGCACTCTTTGCTTCCTATTGCTAAGCCACGCCTTGACCCAGTTCAAAACTTTACCCTCTACTCCGTGATGGCAAGTGAAAGCTCTTTTAATACAGATTAATAATCAGAAAAGAAAAATTGGGAAACTTTAAATAAATAAAAAAGTTATAAGCAAAAAAACTAAGGTGTGTCCATTATTGGTTCATCTAGAACACCATGTATATCAGTGGAGGTGTCAAGACTACGCTCAGCATGCACACAATGAACAGAAACTGAAGGAAGACCATCAAAATAGATCATCTGAGGGAACATAATTGCTCTGCAGACGCCATGATGCGTAGACAGGAACTGTAGGCTATTTTTAGCACAGAGTCGTGGTATTACCAGGGTAAGGGACAAAATAGGTGCCAGTTAGTCAGTTAGCATCAACAGACATAGTTACGCGAGCCCTTTAGATTCCAGATAGCTTCTTGCTCTCCGGCACTGCATGGTGTCATGCTCGTTGCCCGCGTCTGAAAGAACTATATGACGCCAGCGGCATCATCGTTATTAAGGGCTTAAACTTAAGATTTAACTGGAAACTTCATATCTCCTCTAGCTAAATCAGCTTCCTCGAGGTTGGGCGTTCTGTATCGTCTCCACCAATATTTTCATTCTGACTGCTAACTGCATGCCTCCCCCCCCCCCCTCCCTCCCATGGCCCAGCTACACTTATCCCTATTTCATCCAAATTCCTCATGCAAGAGTTAATGAGCATCTTCATTCTTTCATTTGCTGATAAACTGGAACAGCCTTCCATTGTCTGTGTTTCATCCTGTCTGTGACTTGTACTCTTTCAAGAGGAGAGTATCAAGACACTACCCATACTTGACATTTTCTGGCCCCTCATTCTTTTCCTTTTACTGGAGCAGTGCCCAGCAGGCTTTTGTTGTTGTTCTTGCCCTTGAGCAGCCTCCCATGCTGTACACAAGAAAATGGATTTCTCTTTTAATCCGGTAGCAGCGGGGATCATGTTTCTTAATGGTCCCTCTAAGCGAGAAAAATGAGAAAAATCACCCTCACACAAACCATTTCATAATATATATCAAAGCATTTGTGATCAGATTATGTATCATTATTTTTTGGGTTTATATCATGGCACAAATTTGTCCTGTCGCTGCTACCGGGTTAATTGCACCTTGTTGGTTGTGGTTCTGAAGGTTCCAGTGAGTTGTGGCACTGTTCTGTGTTTGTGTCATGCATGTGCCTCCTGTATTATCCACAGTATTAGACTATTAACGAGAATACTGCAGACTGTACCACCAGTGATCTTACTTCACTATGAGACAGACACACCTCCCACCTTCCTGTCCCACCATCTCTTTGTCATGTGAACCACTCACTTCTTGCTACCACTTTCTCCCTTTTGTCCCGGTGATCTTTGTGTCTGTCTGCCTTGTGGTAACTTCCTCAAAGGGTTTGTAAACAGAGAAAATGTCTCCAGCTCTGTCAACTCTCTCCTCCATTACTTGTCCATTGATCCATTGCACCCTTGATGTCCTCTCCATATACACACTTGACAAAGTCATCCTCTTTCAGTCACACCAGGCATCTCAACCATCTCAGAATGCCTTGCTTCACCCATCAACCACTCAATTTACCATAAGCCAGAAATTTGTCCCCAAGGCATGATGTCCCTTGTTCACCAGGCTGGCAGTGAGAAGCAGAGGCTGGAGGGCCTTGTGATCCAGGCCAGCGAGGAACAGGAGATCAAGAAGAGGGACGAGAAGTTGGCAGTGCTCAAGGAGGACAACCAGAAGAAGAAGGATCATCTGGCCCAGCTGCAGCAGAGAGCCAGCTTCATCAATACAACCAAGGAGAAACTGGACAAGCTCATAGCAATGCTGCAAGAGATCCAGCAGGAAAAGTCAAAGGAGAAGTAAGTGAGGTCTATATTTACAATTGTTTGTTTCATTTGCTTTGTTTTCAGATTTCCCTTCTCTGCCAGAATGGGAAGAATGGAGTCGTCCTTCTCTTTTTCTTTGATCGCCTCCCTGGATTGAGGTCGATGGCATTTATGAACCTTCTCCAGGTAGTTGTGTCCATTGCATTGCCCTTTGCTGCTCTCATTCCTTGTACCTCCCTCTGAAGTCCTTGCCTCTGCTGTGCTCTGCCCAGCCATCCTCTTCCCTCAACAGCTGCTTCCTGCCCCTTGTTGTAGCCTCCTTGTCTCCTCTCACCACAACAAACTCATTCAGAATCAGAGTAAAAACCATTAAACTAATAGTCATTCACTCATGGCTTCCAGACTTTTACTCCTAGTTGTTTATGCAGGGGAGGGGGAGGGAAAAGAGGCAGAAAAGGTTATGAAAATGAACCTCCCTAATGTCCTTGCAGTCAGGGAGAATTGTGTTTATAAATTCAGAATAAATTTCAGAATCTACATGATGAGGATGAAGGATGTACAGAGGAAGCAAATGGTATGCTGACTAAACTATACTGGAAGCAGCACTAGAAATAGGAACACTATGACCTGCCCAGGCAAGACTGTTAGAGGCTTAGACAGAGCTATGGTGCAGAGCTGGCTGGCTGCAGCAGGTCACTCCTGGGACTGGCTCAGACAGACAACCAGGATGGATTGGATGATGGAATATGATGGAGCTTTAACATGTACTTCATACTCTAACATATTTCAAACTAATGTATAGTGAATATAAAGCTGCATATTCATATAATTACAGAAGACCCCCGCTGTTCACGGGTATTTGGTTCCGCGAGATTCCCGTGATCCGTGAATCCGCGATTGACGGGACTATAATCAAATATCAAATTTTATCTCGATTGAATAAAAAAAAGGATTTCTAAGGCATTTCTAAGCATTGTTATATAGTTTTACATACACATAAATCACAAATTAAATATGGGCTAATAATTCAACACTGCTTGGTTGTGGGTTAATGGCTCGGGTAGGTCGCTCACCCTTAACCCTATCCTTGCTAAGCGCTTGCAACGAGACTATCCCCCCAGGCGCACTCGGGCACCCCAGCGGGGGAAGGGGATCTCTTTTAATTGCTGTATCTCAAAAACTATTCATCACAGCTACAAAACAAAAACACCATTGGAAAGAGGAGGCCAAAATCTATAAGATTCGGTTATGCAAGCCTCTCCTGCAAACGTACAGGAACGTTCAGGGGGTGTTTTTTGCTGTGTGTGACTGGTGCTCGGAGCGAGCTTTCAGCACTGCCAGCAAGTGACGCTAGTGCTCGCTCTTTTAACCTCTGTATCTCAAAAACTATTCATCACAGCTACAAAACAAAAACACCATTGGAAAGAGGAGGCCAAGCTCTATACGATTCAGTAATGTAAGCCTCTCCTGCGAAAGTACAGGCACGTTCAGGGGGTGTTGCCTGTGAAGACATACATTTATACGTGCGCGACGGTCAGCCGTAAGGCAACTACTGAGTAGATCTCTTGGTGATGGGGTGCTGGCAGGGCAGTATTGCCAACTGCAAAATTTACAACTATTTGGTCAAAATATCAGTCATGTGATAGGTGAAGCTATGCAAAAATGTCGCTGTATTGGTCAACAACATCCACCAGTTGCTCATCCATTGATTTTGAGCGCTTTTTTTGCGCTAGGCTGATATGATTTTCCACCAAATTTCATAGAAAACCCACTGAATTGGCAATGCTGTGGGGTGAGAAATGGTGTTGGAACACACTCATACGCGGGAAATTTGAGTGCGACTGGATCTCGCAGCGAGCGTTTAGTAACAAAAGGGTTAATGGTTCGCTTTGCCTCGTGCATGAGCGAGCGCTGGACGAGACATGCATGCACGCATGCACCGTGTGGCATGGGTAAACGGCCTTCATGGCTCGCTTTGCCTGGTGACTGCTGGGCGAGGCATACACCGTGTTGAGTAAATGGCAGGGGTAGCTCACTCGTCCTTAATGGTTCACTTTGCCTCTTCAGTTGAGCGTTGGATGAGGCCCTCAGTCATGAATTGTGTGGCGGGCAAACAGCGGGGGTAACGCGCCAGCACCTAATGGCTTGCTTTGCCTCGTGAGCGCTGGACGAGGCACGCACCGTGTGGCGGGTAATCGGCGGGGGTAGCTCGCTCGCCCGCTTGTCGGTGCGTGTGAGACCTTAGGGTGGGTAAACAGTGCGGGTAGGTCGCTCGCTTGCAATGTTTGAGCTGAGCGCTACAGACTGCGTGTATGTGAGTTTTCACCCGTGTTCGGCGGGGGGTGTTGCAAATACCCCACCCACGTATAAGCGAATCCGTGAATGGTGAGGCCGTGAATGGTGGGGGGCTTCTGTATATTAATTTGTGTGAATTAGAAAAAATCTTATTTGAATAAAAAATATAGATTTTCTTATTTAAAAAAAAAAAAAAAAATCACCAGACAGACCAAACGGTGAAGGACAGAAGAGAACGACTGAGCCCCAAGTTTGGCGAGGTAAAGGTCATCGTGCACCAAACACCTGAAAGGCTGCACAAGGTGTTACTTTACCCTTGACTTTCCAAGCCACTCCGACTCACTGCTCATAACTGAACACCCGTTTGGAAACTGCAAAGAAAAGCGTGTTTTGATTTCTCTGTGTCGGTGCCCATTTCCATCCCAGGAGTCAGTGCCGCCGGGACTTTCAGATCATCACAGTATCTTCTCCAGGCTCCTCAGACACTGCCAGTTTATCAGCCATCTTGAAAATAAGGATAATTTTTTGGTGGGCTGTGCAGTGGCTGCCCTGGCCAGGGTCACACCTGAAGCCCCGTCCAGAGGAGGGGCAGTTGCCCGCCGTGCAAACACTATTACCAGATATCATACTGCT
Organism: Eriocheir sinensis; assembly: GCF_024679095.1. NCBI lineage: Eukaryota > Metazoa > Arthropoda > Malacostraca > Decapoda > Varunidae > Eriocheir > Eriocheir sinensis. The sequence continues at coordinate 10,400,962 of NC_066572.1, forward strand.
TCTACTGTTTTGATGGTGGGAGCAAAGATGACGTCAGGAGCGGGAAAACTACGGGCAAATCATCCAAGTGCCCTTGCTCGTGGGCGAGGCAATACCTGCTGGTTTAATGGTTGGTATAAAGAGAGCATGTTGCCAGACACACAAAGTTAACCTGCGGAACTCCCTTGCAGTCAGTTTCAGATTTCCACCGTACGTGCACTTGACGGGAGAACATGTCTGTCCCGTGTGGCAAAGAACAGGTGTGGTCAAGGGAAGCCACTGTGCAATTAATTGACCTATATAAACAGCACCCTTGCTGTAGCCCATGTTGTGCTACTCTCAGTCCGGTTGTGCTATCGGCCGCTGCCTGCCCTGGACTGCCCGGTCTGCTATGTGTGCCTGGCAGTGGCAAAAACCCTCCACCAACTGTTCGACCTGGTAACCCTTCTAAACAAGCGAGGAATATACGATCAACGGGCAGGCAACTGCCCCTCGTGTGGACACAAGTTTGCCTGCCAGTTTTTGCCCGGTGAACGGAGTAGGGACTGTGGCACACAGCAACATCTGGTAGCACTGTTTGTTGCCAGATCTGTTTCCTCGCTTATGTGCTTATGACGTCATCCCGCTGCTTAGTATGATATGGTAACAGTGTTTGCACGGCGGGCAACTGCCCCTCGTCTGGACGGGCCTTAAGCTAGTGGAGCTGTAGCTGGCATGCCAGCCACACCACAGGGAGACTTGATGAAGGGGCTTACCACAAGTAAGTGTTTTTGGTAAATAGCAGGTCAGCACCATCTTGGCAGTGGGCATGAATAACCAGTAGCAAGAAAGGAAGGAGATAAAACAAGAATTTCAATTCAAGGAGACTTTTACAGATTTTACAGCCATTTATTGAGTAAATGTGATTGAAAGTTCCAGAACCAGGTTAGACAAGTTTATGGGCAGGGGCCACAGATGACAGGAATGGGTTGGAAATAGCCGGGTAATTGGAACAGACATTACAGCGATTCATTTAGTTAAAACATGGTTGAAAGTACCAGAACAAGATTGGATAAATTCGTGGATGTGGGCCACCGATGGCAGCGATTGGTTTGAAACAGCTTTCTTTGAATTAGGGGCTTCATTTTAACATCTCCGTGGTGCAGTGGTTACTGTGCCTAACTAACTATGAATCTGTGGGCCAGGGTTCAAATGGCAGGCACACAAGGCACCCAGCTGTTCATTCTCTCTTTCGGGCTGGTGGATAAATGGGTACCTGGGGAAACCTGGGGAAGGTAAACTGTAAACTTGTATGTCATGCTGACCCTGTGTCTTCTGTTTGTGTTCTCACCCACCTCAGGCTCAAGGGCCACTTGTACAGAGATGAGAACCGTGGCCATGCACAGCTGATGCTCCCAACTTTATTATCCTTAGCCTCCCACAGTCATGTTTTTGATCAGCCTTGTGACAGGCCCAGTAAGAATAAGATGAAGCGTGTGTAAATATTTACCTCAGTGTACCCTGGCAGGGACATCCAGGCAGCCATCCAGAAGAGGGTCTCCCAAGTCACCGAACTTCAGGAGGAGATCAAGGACCAAGAACAGAGTAATCTGCAATTAACTCAGCAGCTCACAGCCTCAGAAACCAAGCTGCAACACATCCACCAGGCGTGGGACCTCAAGCAGGACAGCCTCAACAAAGAGATCAAGGAGCAGAAACAGTAAGCCTTTATGAAGTTTTCAGCATACAAACCATTTTCCTTTTGCATCTATTTCTCTGACACTGTCCCCTCACACAGCCACCCCTGAATGGAGCGCCGTGGCAGAAGAGGCTCCTCCAGGCTTCCTCGTCTTGGCAGGCCCTCTCACCACACATATCTTTTGCCAACCAACCAACCAACCAACCAACACTCTCTCTCTGTCTCTCTCTCTCTCTCTCTCTCTCTCTCTCTCTCTCTCTCTCTCTCTCTCTCTGTCTCTGTCTCTCTCTCTCTGTCTCTCTCTCTCTCTCTCTCTCTCTCTCTCTCTCTCTCTGTCTCTCTCTCTCTCTCTCTCTCTCTGTCTCTCTCTCTCTCTCTGTCTCTCTCTCTCTCTCTCTCTCTCTCTCTCTGTCTCTCTCTCTCTGTCTCTCTCTCTCTGTCTCTCTCTCTCTCTGTCTCTCTCTCTCTCTCTGTCTCTCTCTCTCTCTCTGTCTCTCTCTCTCTCTCTGTCTCTCTCTCTCTCTCTCTCTCTCTCTCTGTCTCTCTCTCTCTCTCTCTCTGTCTCTGTCTCTCTCTCTCTGTCTCTCTCTCTCTGTCTCTCTCTCTCTGTCTCTCTCTCTCTGTCTCTCTCTCTCTCTCTCTGTCTCTCTCTCTCTCTCTCTCTCTCTCTCTCTCTCTCTCTCTCTGTCTCTCTCTCTGTCTCTCTCTCTCTCTCTCTCTCTCTCTCTCTCTCTCTCTCTCTCTCTCTCTCTCTCTCTCTCTCTCTCTCTCTCTCTCTCTCTGTCTCTCTCTCTCTCTCTCTGTCTCTCTCTCTCTCTCTCTCTCTCTCTCTCTCTCTCTCTCTCTCTCTCTCTCTAGTGCGCGTTGACATTAGAGCTCAAACATCGGTGACTGAAAATAAAGTTAAGGTGCCCAATTTCAAAAGAGCCAACTTCGTAGAAATCCGACGAAAACTAATAGATATGCAACTATCAGATGACGGCAATGCAGAGGACGCCTGGCTAAACTTTAAAAATCACTTACTCACTCAGCAAGACACATTTGTCCCCTTGTGCGAGAAGCGAATTAACACTAATAAAAGTCCACCTTGGTTTAATAGCGAAATTAAACACTCAGTCAAGGAGAGAAAATTGTCTTACAGGTTAAAGAAAGACCAAAGCACGCCCGAAAACATTAGACTTTACAATGATGCAAGGCGACGAGTAAAAAGATTAGTGCATCAGGCAAAGCGTAGATATGAAGAAAATATTGCAGCCAACTGTAAAAATAATCCGAAATCCTTCTTCAGTTACATAAACAACAGAAAGGCGATCAGAAGTGGAATTGGACCTTTAATAAACAGCGACGGTGCACTAGTGACTGACAGCCAACACGTTGCAAACCTATTAAATAATTACTTTTCCTCGGTGTTTAATAATAACAGTCCTCCCACCACCACCACCAACACCAGTACTAATGTAAATCCTGAGCATGCATTGTCTAACTTTGAAATAAAACCCGATGAAGTCCTTAAAGCCCTCAAATCACTTAAAACAAATAAAAGTCCTGGACCTGATAAAGTATATCAAACTCTGCTGAAAGAAACAAAGAGCGAAATAATCTCCTCCATCACAAACGTATTCAATATGTCCTTGCGACAAGGCATTGTCCCTTCAGATTGGAAAAAGTCTAACGTGACACATATTTTTAAGAAAGGAGACAAAAAAGTACCAGGTAATTACAGGCCCATTAGTCTAACTTCGGTTGTAGGTAAGCTACTTGAGGGCATAATTAGAGACAAAATTGTGAGTTACCTTGAAAGCCACTCATTAATTGGGGACTCACAACATGGCTTCCGAAACAAAAGATCCTGCCTATCAAATCTATTAACCTTTATAACGACCTCTTCACTGTTTATGACGTAACCAAATCACTGGACGTAGTCTATCTTGATTTCAGAAAGCGTTTGATAAAGTCCCGCATCATAAATTACTTTACAAATTAAAACAAATAGGTATTGACGGTCAGGTAAACCAATGGATCGCGAATTGGTTGAGCAACAGACAACAAAGAGTAGTGATTGACGGATTTAACTCAGAGTGGGCGCCTGTCACTAGTGGCGTCCCTCAGGGCTCGGTTCTTGGCCCAGTGCTCTTCATTATTTACATCAACGACGTGGATGTTGGACTCAATAACCGCATTAGTAAATTTGCAGACGACACAAAGATTGGTAACTCGGTTCTCACTGACGAAGACAGGCAAAGCCTCCAAGAGGATTTGCACAAAATTTCAGCTTGGTCGGATAGATGGGAGATGCCCTTTAACGTAGACAAGTGCCAGGTCCTTCAAGTTGGAACGAGGAATAAAAAGTTTGATTACGAAATGCGCGGCGTAAAACTCAAAAGCGTTCAATGCGTCAAGGACTTGGGGGTCAAAATCGCGTCAAACCTCAAATTCTCACAGCAATGCATCGATGCAGCAAATAAAGCGAACAGAATGTTGGGCTTCATTAAAAGAAACTTTTAATTTAAGAATAAAGATGTAATACTCACGCTCTACAACAGTTTAGTCAGACCCCACTTGGAATATGCGGTACAGTTTTGGTCTCCCCACCATGCAAAGGATATTGCTAAATTAGAAGGTGTTCAGCGTCGGGCAACGAAAATTATCCCTTCCTTGCGCAACAAATCGTACGAAGAAAGGCTTTCTACCCTTAACATGTTCTCTCTTGAGAAACGTCACCTCCGAGGAAAACTGATCGAATGTTTTAAAATACTTAATGGTTTCACGAATGTAGACAGATCAACATTGTTTATGATCGATGACACTTTGCGCACGAGGAACAATGGCGTAAAACTCAGATGTAGACAAGTAAATTCAGACTGCACCAAATTTTTCTTCACCAACGTTGTAGTGCGAGAATGGAATAAGCTCCCATCATCAGTGGTCCAGTGTAACACGATTGACTCCTTCAAAAATAAGCTCGACCGTCACTTCCTTCAACTTAATATCAACTAGAGTAGAAATGCAACGTTTTGGAGTCTTCTGATTAATGTAAAATCACTTAGGTTTAAGGACAGACCACCAAGTCTGGACCATGGGGTCTGTGTGGTCTGATTTTCTATGTAAATCTATGTAAATCTCTCTCTCTCTCTCTCTCTCTCTCTCTCTCTCTCTCTCTCTCTCTCTCTCACTTGTGATGTACACGAGATATGAATCCATGCACACGTATGACTTGAATTAATGGCAGATAAATATAAATTATATGAAGTCTGCATCAGCATCAACAGTGATGACGAGGATGACCTGTTTGTCGATGGTGATGAATATTGAATATATATATATATATATATATATATATATATATATATATATATATATATATATATATATATATATATATATATATATATATATATATGTGGTCAGTTATTTACATTATTAATCCACCTATCATATACTCGCTGTCTATTTTTGTTTGCTATGACTTTTTAACATAGCTATCTACATGAACACATGTCGTATGGCAGTCTTTTCCTAATATCAGAAGAAAATTTTCATATATTTCTCCAATTTCGTTTCACGTTTTTACTCTGCAATGAATTCCCGCTTCAATTCCATCCTTATTCCTTTCCGTCTCTTGCGATTTCCTTTCATTGGTTGTATAATTGCCAAACAAACCGCATACAGCACTTAAGCAACATCCAGTTACGCTGGAACAGGAATCAGGGTCGTGTGCATAAAACACCCTACCATACTTGGCATATACTGTCGAGTTATCCGCCATTATAGACAAGTCATATGCGTGCAAAGCCTCACATCGCAAGTGCACCGAGAGAGAGAGAGAGAGAGAGAGAGAGAGAGAGAGAGAGAGAGAGAGAGAGAGAGAGAGAGAGAGAGAGAGAGAGAGAGAGAGAGAGGGGGGGTAGGTGGGGAGAAAGGGCGGGAGGAGAGGGTGCGGGGAGGAGGAGGTTGGAGGAGGAAAGGGAGGGTGGGAGTAGGGAAGCCAGGGGTGGAGGTAGGCGGTGGATACACGTCACAAATACGTCACGCCTCACCTGTTCGAATGTGTAAGTGGCTCACGCAGGTTTTGCCATCACAGTCACGAGTAAACGCCATAATTAACCGCATCTGGCAATGCACAACAGCGTCAAAAATTAGCGGAGTGTGTGAAGCAATCTGTGCCAAAGCCCCATGCGGATCCGAGTCTTCGTTTGCAAGATATTTGCGAAAAACGGTATGTCATAGGGTCTGATATGGATAGTACGTAACTCTTCCACTAGACTATTTGCCGACGATAGTTTGCTGTTTCGAGCAAT
>NC_066572.1:10411916-10476916 GCF_024679095.1 Eriocheir sinensis
TCTGTACCTAAAAGCTCCGTGCTAAATACTGGACTTAATACATTTGAGCAGTGCTCTAAATCCTGTTACAAAGAAATGATTACTTATTTATGCCACTTTGCCCATTTCATCTGCTATAGCAGAACAAAGTTTTTCTACACTTAACATATAAAATCATTCAGACGGTTAACTATGGGTGAGGAGAGATTGGATGGGCTTGCGAAATCATGCATTCACTGAAGTGATCAACCGTGATCTGACTGAAAATTTTGTAACGGCTGTGAGCGGCTTCGCCTCTCGACATGTCAGTTGCAGCTTATTATGTCCAGGCGGGTACTGGACAAAGGGGAGAAAGAGGGCTCACGGTGGAATTCTCCAAACTATCTTTTTCCCCCCTTCACGCGAGGGAAACAAGGCTTCGTGGACCAAACGGTATTCTCGATGACGAGGAGTGTCTTGGATGCAGCGCGCGAAGCGGCGAGCGGGAAAAAAATGAACTAATTTCCTCTCATGACAGAAGAAGGGAGGTTAAGGCCCGCTCTTCGCTAATATCTTCCGCACATTTATTGCTTTATTACAACATTTTCCATGTTGTTGTATTATTAATTGGGTATACAAGAACAATTTAAGTTTTCTGAGGAACATATAAAAAATAATACAATGCGAGAAACAATATTTTTCTATTTATTCAAGACTTCACGGTTCCTATGATAATTTAAGCCAACACTGGAACACACCTCTCCAACCAGCACGCCCGCCCTTTAGTCTCCAACTATTCACACAAGTTATCTTTTTTGAGCGTTTGGCAGGGCGGGCACTTCAAACCATCGAGCATGAATTAAGATTGCTGGGATGAATTTTTGAAGCGACGGACTAACAGGCTTTTCTCCGGGCGCTTAGTACAGAGTCTGTATGAATATGTGTGGTGGTATGTGGTACCCCGTGCTGGGCTTACCACAGCCAATCTCCAAACTCGGCGAAGGCGTCACCTGTGGGTGGGAGCTTAGCAAAAGCTCAGCAATATAGATGCTACCATTTTCCACCCACTGATAGGAGCTCTAAAAGCTAGTTAAATATATTTACAAGTGAGAAATAACGAAGGGAGAAAGAGATGTCTCATGGAACAGGAGGAAAATAAAAGAAAATAAAAGCAGTTTATTCTAACGGTCTCCTGGCTCCGCCCACAGGTAACGGGATGATGAAAGCGAAGCTGAAAACACTTAGCCACAGGTACCAACCAATTAAATGCATCAATGGAAATTTCTGCTATATATATAATGTATGTCACTGTATCGCAAGCACTGTTTACATATAATAGTCACTATATAATCCATTATAGAAATGTACCTCAATTGCATTAAGATTTCGGTTTTTCAACGTTTGTTTGATTTGCAGTAGTACCAACACTACACGGAAAGATTGTTTCGAAGGTTAGGAGGGACTGGGCAAACCCTTCAACGGAAACCACACTCTCCTGAAAGCGACGCTTCGACGAAGAGGGAAGAAGCTTCACTGTGAGAATATGGCGGTCAGAGATCGAGAAAGCTGCGGCTGGTCGCTATTGATGTACAAAGACTACCTCTTGATAAAATGATCCAGTTCTGGGCCTGGACAGTTTGCCTGATTCTGTCACTGAATTCAGAGTGTGGAGACGGCATTGGTCTTCTGTGCCTAAAAGCTCCGTGCTAAATACTGGACTTAATACATTTGAGCAGTGCTCTAAATCCTGTTACAAAAGAAATGATTACTTATTGTATGCCGCTTTGCCCATTTCATCTGCTATAGCAGAACAAAGTTTTCTACACTTAAACATATAAAATCTCATTCAGACGGTTAACTATGGGTGAGAGAGAGATTGGATGGGCTTGCGAAATCATGCATTCACTGTGAAGTGATCAACCGTGATCTGACTGAAGAATTTTTGTAACGGCTGTGAGCGGCTGGAACTTCCTAAATGGACTAGCTCATCCCTGGCCTTCACCGGGCACAGGATGAGCTGCGCTAACTGCTGCGTCGCCACGCCGCGTACCGTGTGAGGAGTAGAGTGGAACAATCACAGGAACTCCATCATCACCTCCAAATCAGACAGAGCTCGGCCTATGTATGTGGATCCATGCGGCGGGAGGAGTGGCTTCAGGCCTTCTGTACGTGTGGGTGTGCGTACGTGTGTGCCGTGCACACTTTTGCATATATAACTGTCAATTATTAAAAGCGTGTATGAATCTCGGTTGATCTCTCGTTCGATTATTTGTCCTGTTTTTTTTATTTGTTATATATGCCGCTTGGCGAAATAGAGCTATTATTATTATTATTATTATTATTATTATTATTATATTTTCAAAATAAGAAAAAATAAGGAAACTTTTGTTTTGTAATTTTACACACACACACACACACACACACATACACACACACACACACCGCTCCGGTAGTTACACCGCTCCGGTAGCTCAAAGGCTTCTTCCAGTGAGGCCCGATGGTCGGCCCAAAACTTCTTCCCAGTGGGGCCTGATAGTCAGCCCAGCCCGTTCTGGCGCAGGCGAGTGTTTTATAGTGGCGCCATCTTGTGCTGGCTCATGCTGCCCCCTGGAACGCTCATCTTTGAGCCTCTCTTTGGAGAGGGTTATCTAGAGCCCAGGTTGATGGGTTGGTCTTCAGGCCAGCATGTGGGTAGTCTTAGGCCCACTCGGCGGTTGACTGAAAACCTCAGCTGTGCGGCGGCCAGGATTCGAACCCGCGTCCCTCCTGGACCTCCTGAGCTCAGAGGCCGTCACGCTAACTATTCAGCCACCACCTGCGGAATACTAGCAACAGAGACGTATGCACCCCAACCGTGTTTCACGCTGCTGAGGTCAGAGAGGAAGCAGATTCTCGTCCAAGGCACGAGTGAGACCCTGAGGAGCTGGAGTTGATGGCCAGCTTTGAGAAGTCCCACCTAGGTCATCCTGCCATGAATCAAGCTACCCTGAGGGAGGTGCTGCTCCACCGTACCCTGGACGCCATCAAGGGGCTAGAGGAGGCACCCGACTACCAGAAAGCTATGGTCCAGGCTGTTGTGGGAGCAGATCGAGGTCAGGCGCCAGGTGCCTCTTTCTTCCCGCACCTGGGTGTGTGCCGGCGTCCTGGAGACCGGTCAGCCTTGACCTCAGCCCGAGGGGCACTCCCACCACGCCATCAACGAGACCCTGGCGCCGGATGCTCAACCGGTCATAAACAGCCTCAACATTTGGTCCTAAATCCGCCATTGTGGTTGCAAGTTCTGCCCTGTGCGATGTTCAAAAAAACGTCCTAGGCGCCATCTTGTGACGTCAGGTCGCCCTCAGCCTGACTGCTCTCGGAAGCGGGGCACAAGGGCCCGCTTTTTAAACGTTCGAGTTAGCAAACAGCAACCGCAAAGCCCACGTCGCATCCTGTCTTACTAACGCTCGCGAACGCATTTTTAAAGCACCGAAAGGAGACCCTACGTGGGTGCTAGGCCAAGCAGACACCAACCCCACTTTTCCGCACAGGTTGGCAGCTCCTGGAAAGCGTCTCGTGTGACCAGCCAACCAATCAGCTGATCGGTGTTTACATAAATTACATTCCTCCTACGGTCCCTACCAGAGCAGCAGATCAGTCTGGAGTTGCAGCCCCACAGAGAAACACACCGACATGGCGACACCAGGCAAGAAATTTTCACCACTCCAGCCAAGGGCAAAGAAATTCCTGCTGGAGCTGGTGTCCGGAGAAGCCTGTCCTGCAGGACAAGTCTCATGGGATGGCGGTCACCCTTGAGAAAGGTCAAGGCGTTGGCAGAAGATTGCTGCAGCCTTCAGCCTGGAGATTACCCGGCCGATCCCAAAGTCGGGAGAAACAACAAACGAGCATGGGAATACACGAAGATGAGGTAGAACATATTGCATGGAGAGAGGCTGACGGAGTGATGGTGGTGAGGGCGTGGAGACTGATGATGGTGAGGAGTGGAAGGACTGATGGTGTTGAGGGTGTGGAGAGTGAGGCGTGGAGACTGATGGTGGTGAGGGTGTGAAGGTGAGGCGTGGAGACTGATGGTGGTGAGGTGTGGAGAGTGAGGCGTGGAGACTGAGTGGTGGTGAGGTGTGGAGAGTGAGGCGTGGAGACTGATGGTGGTGAGGGTGTGTAGACTGATGGTGATTGAGGGTGTGGAAGTGACTTTTGGTGAGGGTTGTGATTTGTAACCGTTTTTGTAATATATATCATCTCTTATTCCTTTCATAAGGGCAAAGAAGAACCACAGCCACCGTGTGCAGCAGCATGTTTGCAACTGGTGGAGGGAAGCCCATGCCTTCACCACCTAAAGAAGACCAGCTGATCATGTCAACCCTCTCGCGGGAGCTGGAACCTGCGACCCAGCAGTGTGACACCCTGGATCCAAACATCTGTGGTCGTGGATGCCTCTGAAGTTGGTAAGTTCCAGTATTTATATATACGTATAGTACTACCACGTTGTTTTGAAGTAATTTCAACAATAGCCATGGTGCATTTTAATATAGATGACAACTTATAAGGGTTCTGGAAATGCAACACATTAATAAATTAGATAGATTTACTTCTGATTATGAATTTTTATCTTTTGGTCTCCTCTCCATCGGCACTTCATGGAAGAGCAGAGCAATGGCAGCCAGAAGGTTCCTTCGTTTGTGAAAACTCATTCTACGTATTATGGAATATGCTCATCAACAAGACGCCTCGGAACATGACTTCTTTCTCTGAATCGTGGTTTAGTTTATTCCTAAGGAATATGACTTAAGCACTTATAGTCAACCAAATTGTCGAGTCCGTTTGGGCTCTGCCACACAATCCCAACACCTATCTCTTCCTCTCATATGTGAGGTAAAAAGGTAACATATGATAGGAAAAAATGGAATGTTGGGACTATAATGTCGTAACAGAAAACTGAAGGGAAGGAAAATGGACCGCACTTGAGCCTATGCCCAAACGGACTTGACAATTTGGTTGGACTATAATTAGAATTAATTAATATCTTGCTACTTTCTATATGATTCTATGTGACTCATACATTTTATCAATAAGAGAGTAATATCATGATAGTTACCACCCAGTCCAGTTTCGAAGTGTAACAACTTCTTTCACTGCTTTTCTAAATTATAGTTAATATTATTACTGTACATCAGTGATCTTTATCTGACTTCCGCATGCACATCAATATGGTCAAATAACTATGTTTTGTTGGTATTGCCTGGGTTGGATTATTTGCTTATCACAGCTTTGACCTAAACTCTGCACCCTTTCTGTGTTAGTTTAGATTCCATCAATAGCGGTGTATTTGATCCACACTATACAGTGAGGACCTTCTCTTTCCCGTCCAGGTGCTGTGGGGGGTTAAGAGAGTGGTGTTAACTTAGTCTTGTGGGGGGATTGCTTAGAGTTATGTAGGTATTGATATCAATCTCCATTCCAGAATTCATTGAGGGAAAGTGACGAGCCTGTAACTCCAGGGCCGATAACACTTCCGTGCCGAAGTTGCAGACATCTGGAGCTGCCAGCAGCTGTCATTTCTACGCCCGTCGCCGCATCCTCCGAAGGCGCCAGGCTGTCAGTGTGAAAAGGCAGCCTATGCAAAATTGAAGTGAAACCTGTGACAGCTTAAAGAGGAGTCACTAAAGAAAGCTATACGGATAGTTTGCCAGGCTGCGGAAGAAGTGTTATAATGGCAGCCAAACAGCATCAAAAGGATGCAGCAGACAGACGTCAAACATGCGCCTGCTATTTACAAGAAAAATATTAAGAATAGGCGACAGATTTTTGTATTATGCTAAATTAGGTTTGCAATAAAAGAGGAACATATACAAAAATAATATTTATTTGTCAGATTCCTCCACTGTTGCGTGTGCGTATATGTGATGCATTACAGTAAAACCCCGATTATCCGAAATGGAAGGGGGGAAGCCTCTTTCGGATAAGCCGATTTTTCGGATAATCCGGATTTATGGCCGCCATTTTGATCGCCGCCAGTTTGATCGTCGGCATTGTGTTCTGCTGTATGGTAAGGACGACTTTCGTCCTTTTCAGTTTCTTTCCGGCATGGTGATGTAGAAAGAAGTGAGGTCCGAGAAAAGCTTTAGGTAAGAACAGCGATGCGACTGCCCCAGTGTGAAGTGTGTGACCGCGACTGCCGCCGACTGACGAGTGTAAACAATGAAACCAAACAAACACACGCTTCTAAAGCTAAACAAAGTAATGCGCTTAAAACATGTGATGTAAATGTTTTTATTGTATGTTTCATCTGTGTGTCTCCTTGTCTGGACCAGTGTATGTTGATACTTGTGAGCGTTGCAGATCTGAATTGTGAATGTTGCAGAGTCACGATTGTGAATGGTTGTTACCAAGCTTGCAAGTGTGACCTTGATGCATCGTGCAGGTGGAGACACAGTATGATGACTCATATTATCGCGCAACTCGCTACCATTGTGTTGGAAGGGGGAATGTGGCATGGAGTGGAGAGGGGAGTTGTGTTTGTGTCGTTAATGTCTTGAGTACGGTGTGAGGAAGTAGTCGTGCAATGCCGTTTGTTCGTTCGCCGCACTACATCCTTGCTGGGGCGAAGAGTGCGAGCTTGTGGTGTTGACTGAGAGGATTTGTTTAATGTTTTGTATCACAAATACATTGATCTAGTCGTTACAAGCTATTTGACTTGGCAATACGTATTAGAAAGCATATTCATTTTAACTGTTCTTATCAATTTTAAATATGTGTTAATATATTAGTACACATATGTAGTTACTTTTATTTTGGGTTTTGATGTTTTATAACGTTTTAGTATAGAAAAAAAAAATTTTAATTGCATTATCCAGATCAATTTCGGATATACGGTTTTTCGGATAATCCGCTTTCGGATAATCGGGGTTTTACTGTATATCTGTTTTCTTGTTCAGTTTGGGGATCCAGTGCCGGAGTCAACAAGTAAGACTTGCATGCGTACCCTGAATCTCCCAAAAGATAACCTGAGTAACCTTCATATTCTAATTTCACAACCAAAGCCTAGAGAATTATCAAAAATGCGTCATGGACGCTTCCTGGCCAACTTCTGGCGGCATTAGTGAAGCATTTTCTCGCCAAACTGCCATGACATTTAGGGCAGGTAACCCTTCCTACAGCGGTATAATTCTGCAGTGTCTCATAGGACTCACGGTGGATCAATGTTCCATCAATGCAACCCGATGACACCAGGCATGCCAGCGACAGCATAGAAAGTCCTCTGCTACCTGACGTGTATTGGCAGGTTCAGGAAAACTTGATGTAATTGGTGACAGGCGTGCTAGTATAACAGCTGTATACGGTGAACAAATTTGCAGGAAGAAGCAGACATCTCCAAACAGTCTGCCATGGTTAACTGAAGTTCCGCTGGCAAGTAGCGTAATACTGCAAGAAGCTGCAGGTGACCAGGAACACACTGCAGCCTGAGGAAGAGAAGATATTATTGGTTGGGTATAGCTTGCATGGTTATTTCCAGTTCTACCTGAAGACACACATGACCCATGTTTCTGTGGCTTTCATGACATTTCTGATATAGGGCTATACAGAAAAGGCAGAATTACTACTGTTCATTTCCATTTTCAAATGGTAGATTTACATTACTAATGTATTTCTGTTCAAAATAAGCGGGTTTTTAAATGTCCTGTTGCATCTTGAATGTTGAGTGATTGGTAATTTGTGAAAATTAAACATGGAATGAACCTTGCACAAGACACAAAGAAATACAGTGGTTCTCAGATTATTTACACCATGTGAGAAGCTCAATGCTTTGATAGGCCTAAAAGGTAGGGAACACACACACACACACCTCTGCCATCCTGGTGCTCTGGGTAGTTGGGGCTGCTTCATTCTCAAGCAGTTGGAGTGTGCAAGCTGGTGAGAAGTGATGGCGATCTGTAAGTCCTCCTCAGAGAGACGGGTGAATGGAGTTTGCCGGTCTCTGGGAAGCCTCACCTCTCAACTTGACCCACAAAGATCGAGGAGTTCCAGATATGCGCAAATGCTGCAATGGAATAATTATTTACTGAAACGGCAGGATGTACCAGCTGGCTTTAAGCGATAGGCGCAGAACGCCATAACATGGTTCTGACCAAAAATTACTAAGCTTGGTATTTTATGCATTCAAAAATTACTTAAATGTTGTACTTACCATGTGAAAATGATGTAAACCTTGAAGGGGTGATGGACGTCCCGGTGCGGGTGTGAACAATGTAAACACTAAACAGACCCATAACTCACCGAATTATCAACGGGTTAGGGGAGCCTGACGCGCACTCTAATAAACACATAATCTCTTTCATACGATGATGTACACTATTTTCGTTTGCACTTAAACATATTGATATATTATCATGTTTTTAGCGTACTCAATCGCACATGATTCGTGAATATTATTGAGTGGTTCTTGTTGGGGTGAGTTCAGACAACCCTTGATTCTTATAGGAACCGTGGTGTCTCCCTACGAGTTGACATAACACCACGGCTGAAAGTGGTTTAAAAAAACAGAGACATACGAAGAATCAGCTACATTAGTATTAGCAAATGCAAACTTCACGTTTAAAAAAATCGGGCCTAAGTCATGTGTTATTATTCCCAAGCTCCATTAGCAGTGAGTACACATTATATAACTAGGCTTCCTATTACACATTCCATTTAGACACAATTAAAATAACTACCCTAATCAAATTAAATGTAACCTAACCTCATCTGACCTAATTAAACTTCAAATATATAAGGTAACCTAACATAACCTGGCCTTTAGCACCTGCTCCCAAAATGAAATAAATGAAATAAATATGATATTAATTTGAAAAATATATCTGAGGAACAAAAGAGGGAAAATGACAGAATTGAACTATGAAACCAAGAATTGTTGGCTTCAAAGATGACCTCAACTGACTAGAATGACAAGATCTACGCAATGAGCAGGTCAGAATTGAGTCTTGAAATTATTTCTGATGATTAGAGAATGACATGATCTACTGAATGACAACAATTGTCTGCTTTGAAAATGACCTCAGCTGAAATAATATTGCATGCATTGCTTTTTTACATCCTCTCCAACATCCTATTCCATTCAGTCACAACTATTACCATAATCCCTTTTCTCTCTTATATACATACATCACTCCAAGTATGTGTCAATCATATCGTCACCCTCTTTCCACACCTACATGAATATCACCTTGGGACTAACACCCTTGCCACCATCTGGAAGGATGTCCTCCCCTCCCAGCACCACCACACTGCCTCAGCCCTCCCACCACTATCATTCAACCTCCACTGATGTGTTGAATCCCTGAACCCCTACCTACTGTTCTTTACAATGTGTTTTATAATGTGTACATTTTTAGCTTAGCGGCTGGTGAGACCAAATACACTATATTATTGCACCTATTAACACACACACACACACACTTGACCCAATAAGCCCAGGCCACAACAATAAGCCCAGCACAGTCACCAAAAGATCAGACCTTCACAGGACCCACCAGCCACACATGAGCCACCAGGGTGGAAAGTGAATAACAGATCCTTTGCGTCACAGTCACCATTTGTTCCAACAGACAGATATTTTCTGTTCTCTATGCTACACAGCCCTGTAACACCACCACAACAAACACTTGCACTCACACACACCACAGCAGAACTGAATCAGCACAGCACCTCAGGAGAAGTGGAGCTTCATGTGCCTGACAATCTCACCCTTAGTCATGGAAACGTTTCCCACAAACATCTTGCCAGACCCTTTGTAACCAGAGTGTCTGAAGACGTGCATGTCAATATACTCTTCAGTTGAACCTTTTCCACAAACTTCACCTCATGACTTCTTGCATCAGTGTATGTAAAGTGTAATTGGGGTACCCTTCTGATGAAACATTTCCCTAAACTTCACCACTCTTGACTTCTTGCATCAGTGTGTGTAACAAAGATTATATTTGAGAATTACCCTTCTGGCTGAGAAACATTTTCCACAAACTTCACACTCATGATTTCTTTCACCAGTGTGTGTAAAGTGTGTGTAATTTGAGAGTACCCTTCCATTGAAACATTTTCACAAACTTCACCTCATGTTCTTTCACCAGTGTGTGTAAGGGTGTGTAATTTAGGTAACCCTTAAACTGAAACATTTTCCTGAGCTTCACACTCATGATTTCTTTCACAGTGTGTGTAGAGTGTGTAATTTGGGAGTGACCCTTCCATTGAAACATTTCCTAAACTTCACACTCCATGATTTCTTTCACCAGTGTGTGTGTAGAGTGTGTGTTTCTTGAGGTACCCTTCAGACCTAGAAACATTTCCCTAAACTTCCTGCAGTTTCTTTCACCAGTGTGTGTAAGTGTGTTTCTTGAGGTACCCTTCAGACTGGCTGATTCCCCTAGCTTCACTCGATTTCTTTCACCAGTGTGTGTAAAGTGTGTAATTTGAGAGTTACCCTTGTGGCTAAAACATTCCTGGAGCTTCACACTCATGCTTTTTCTTTCACCAGTGTGTGTAGAGTGTGTAATTTGAGTTACCCTTCTCAGTGGAAACATTTCCCTAGGCTTCCCTCATGATTTCTTGCACTGGTGTGTGTAGGGGTGTGTGTGTTGGGGTGCCCTTCTGACTGGAAACATTTCCCTGAGCTTCCACTCATGATTTCTTTCACCAGTGTGTGTAGGTGTGTGTTGAAGTTACCCTTGTGGCTGAAACATTTCCACAAACTTCACACTCATGCTTTCTTTCACCAGTGTGTGTAAGGGTGTGTAATTTGGTGACCTTCTCCAAACAGTCCCACAAACTTCACACTCATATGGTTTCTTTCACCAGTGTGTGTAAGGGTGTGTGTGTTGAGGTATTCCCTTCTGATTAAACATTTCCCGACTTCACTCCTTGGTTTCTTGCACCAGTGTGTGTAAAGGTGTGATGTTTTAGGTGCTCCCTATTCCTAAACCTTTGCCACACTCCCCGACTTTCATGAGGTCTTACACAGAGTGTGGGTGTATTTGTTGAGTCATCTTCCCTGCATGTCTTTTCTCACACTCTTGGCTTTGGTCAGTAAACTTGCTCTCATTCTCAGATCTTCACACTTCACAAATTCAAACTTCCCCCCTTTGTGGATAGAGGCCAGCAGTTGTTGTTGTTGGTAGTGGTTGTGTTGGTGGTGTTTTTATCACTCCTGAACCTCACCAGTACCAGTCTCTCCTGCTGTTCCCAGCCACTCCAGCTGCTATCACCTTGCAGCCTCACTGCCAACACTACTCTGGATGTGAGGAGTTGGCTGGCCAGGGAACCTCAGAGATGCTGCTGGAGAAAGGCGGCAGGTTGCTTCAAAGAAGCCCGCATTCAATGAAAACCAATTGAGCAGGCAAGGCGAGGGGATGCACCAAAGTCTGAAGTCAGCGGCAGCGAGGGGTGAACAAGTACTGACCACAGCAACTGTCTTGATGCCTCCCTTCAACACTAACACCAGTGGTGGACATTGGGACTAAAGTCATGTGCTGAAAAAAAAAAAAAAAAAAAGACTGAAGGTAAAGAAACTGAAGTTGGTGGGAGGATCAGGACGGTGGTGGGTGCACCCGAAGGCAGGCCACAGGCCACCGGGTCAGGCAAATGGTGCGTGTACTGATAATAAACTAATGCAATAATATATTCATTGATAAATATGTCTTTTGAACTAACCTAAATAAATCTGAAGCCGATGACCGTAACAATACTAAGACAGAACTACACGTAATGGACAATATCCAGCGACCAAAGCTGCAAGCTTATTAGTTTTAAGGCCTGTTAACACATTATCGCGTTTGGCAACTCAAGCGCTCTTGCTGCTCAGGAACTTTCACGGCGCGCCCACCACGCCAGTGTCCGTTTGAACTTTTGCAGAGAGAAGAGGAGATTTATATATCATTATGAGAGGATAGCCTGTAGTATAATTAGCAAAAATCCGCGGTACAAATATATACCATGTCGCCGGACCACTAATATTTTTTCCTCTGCGGCGTATTGGTGCGCAATGTACTTGCCAGGTATGGGTTGGCGCATATATGCGCCAGTTATGAAGCTATTGATACTCGATCTTAGTACACTTTATTTGGTGTAGTTTTTGTAGTTATTATACGGTTGTGTCGATACAATATCTTACATTCTGATGAGCTGCATAAAAACTGTGTGTTTTTTCCTCCTTTTCAACAGAAATGAACCCGACCGTCTTTTAAGGAGGGCGATCGGATACCTCATCTGGTGATTCAGATGATTCAGGTTTTTTGTCAATTCAGATGACCCAGATGATGAGCTCTCCGAGGAAAGTGACGAGTTAGAAACAGATGAAGAGCAGGATGGGGAACATTATTTTCTTGTCTGTTATGAGCAAAATTCTAATTTATCGGGATTTTTTTTTTTTTTACGTTATTTGCGGAGTGGTATTTCCCTGTACAGTTCAGTAAAATACACTATAATAAATCAACCATTGGGATAATCTAATATTCCAAGTACTAGTAAGTAGTGATCTGGAGCATTATTTTTTTTGTTATAAAACAAAATAAGATTTTATGCTTTGTTTGAGTCTCCTCTACACATTCACCCAAATTTCACAGAATGTCATACACTTACACCAACAAACAACATACTAAAATTTCAAAGCCATATACTGTGTGCCCAGGAGGGAAGCGCCCTCCTTAAGCGTCCGGTTTTGAACGGTTGCCATATCTCTGGTAATTATGCATGAATCACTCTGATTTTTATGCTGTGAAGTATTGGCTACCTGTACATCAATTTTAGACATTCAGTCTACACTGCTTCCGGTTTCGAAGTGTTCTTGAAGTTACAGCTTGTGCAGTGCATGTCTATGGTGTTTTCGTATGCATCAGGCTTGAAACTGTAATCATAGGCAGGATCTGGGCATGAACAACGAGAGAAAGCCTCTTTTCGTCAGCATGACAATCTCAGTCGTCACTTTCCATCTTCATCTCTAGTCACCATGTCTAGAAGATTTTCTCTAGCAGAGAGTAACGAGGTATCTTCTGTGTCCTTTCCTTGACTCTCCTTTGCGTGGGATGTGCTGGGCTGTGATGTGCTTGCCGTGGGAGTGACAGTGTGGCGGAGAGTGGTGGTGGCGAGTGTGGGCGGCACGGTTCATCTGACGCGGTGGTGTATTCAGCATGCTGTTATTTTTCTCCGTTTCACATCGATGCTCTTCATCCAGGCATGCTTACTCTGCTTCTTCCTCTTAGATACCCGTCCCATGGCTGTGAGCAGGCAAAAGCAGTGAAACAGCGGGAAAATAAGCAGCGATCTCGAGTCACGCGAGGACAGATGGCGAGCGCCTTCTCTCCTTCACAGCTTGGCAGGCACAAGCATCTGGCTCTAAGGCTGACAGTCCTAGATCCCACACACTAGCTTTTAGTGTTCCCATATCATGTTCACCAAAAAATATAAAGATTTTCCGTTCTTTCCACAGTTTTGGGGAAAGAACACGCTATCGATGTAAACAAACAAACGTGGTTGAGTACCGGACATTTAAATGGGATTTAAACCAAAAGTATCGCGTGTTTTACCATGAATCTTTGTGAAATGATAGCCAATGTAACCCAACCACATTTTTTTCACATAAAAAGTAATATTTTTCATATTTTTTCGGTCTTCAAACCGGACGCTCCCCTTAACCCGAGAACGTGGGCAGACCCTTTTTTAGGCTTCCACGAGTCGTGGCTGTGGTATGGTGGACCCTAAAAAGGGCTCGCCATAAAACCCCTAATTCGAGCTAATTGTAGGCAGTGGTGGCATAGCGCAACCCACCATGAATGCCCTAGGTCAATGTGGTGGGTGGGTGATCTTGAGGTGGGCTTTTTTGTCATAGGTATTATCATTGTCATAGTATGTGTAAATAAGGCGACGCAATGTCCCTCCCCCTTCCTCCACCAGCAGTGGGCAGCGGCTGTCGGTCATGGCAGGCCACAGAAATTTTAGGGCTGGGTTAGGTTAGGTTAGGACAACAACATGTCTTTGAACAAAAATAAATTTGAATTAATAAGATATGGGGAAAATGGCCACCTCAAGATCACAGTACCAGGTGAAAGGTCAAGAAATTGCAGAGAAGAGCTCCGTACATGACCTGGGGGTACTAGTTAGTAATGACTTTTCACCCACTGAGCACATTGACATCACAAGGGCAAGAGCAAACTACGAGGGGCTTCGAAGACATCTTGAAGGGGTAAACTGGGATAATTTAGGGTCATGAGGGCCAGAACTGCAGATTGGAGAGCCAGGAGAACCAGGTAGAAATGTCTTACAATAATTTAGTTAGAGTAATAGTAGAGGGGCAAGAACAGCATATACCACAGCGAACACTTAGAAAAGAAAACAATGATCCTAAGTGGATGACTCGTGGACTAAAACACGAGATTGGGTTAAAGAAGGGAATTTATCAGAAAATAAAGAATGGGGAAACGCATCTCAGGGGCCGGTACGTTGAACTATCTAGATTAGTTAAGAAAACACCAGGATAGCAAAAAGAACTATGAGATCAAAGTAGCAAATGAGGCGAAAAGTAATCCTAAGGGCTTCTTTCAGATGTATAGAACAAAACACGGGAGAAAATTGGACCGCTGAAAACAAACACAAGGGAGCTAGTAGAAAATTACGAAAATATGAGCACATTGTTGAACGACTACTTTCAGTATTCACACAGTAGGATCGAACGACTATACCGGAAAGAGTTCAGGTGTACGAGGGAGGTGATGGCGATAAATTGAGGGATATAATCATTACCAGGCAAGTAGTTCAGGATGATATAGAGAAGCTTAAGAAGAACAAGTCGCCAGGTCCAGACGGGATATTTCCGAGGGTATTAAAGGAGTTAGGTGATGTAAT
The DNA here is from genome assembly GCF_024679095.1 of Eriocheir sinensis. Taxonomy (NCBI): domain Eukaryota; kingdom Metazoa; phylum Arthropoda; class Malacostraca; order Decapoda; family Varunidae; genus Eriocheir; species Eriocheir sinensis. The sequence goes on from NC_066572.1 coordinate 10,426,758, forward strand.
CAGTGATTCCAATAACCGACATCTTTAAGATGTCTGCCGAGCCTATGGAAAGTAGCTAATGTCAAACTATCGCCCAATTAGCTTAACATCGTTATAGGAAGATGCTGGAGTCCATAATAGCCAGGAACATTCGGGAGCATTTAGAGAAACATAGCTTAACTCACGACTCGCAGCATGGGTTCACAAAGGTAGGTCATGCCTCACCAATCTCTTGTCCTTCTACAATAAAGTATTTGAGGCGGTTGACTTATGATGTAATCTATCTTGATTTTAGTAAAGCGTTTGACAAAGTTCACCAACGACTGTGCTTAAATTACAGGCTCACGGAGTAGAGGGTAAAGTTTTGAACTGGGTCAAGGCATGGCTTAGCAATAGGAAGCAAAGAGTGCAAATCAATGGTAAAAGATCTGACTGGGGATGTGTTACGAGTGGGGTCCCACAAGGTTCGGTATTAGGTCCACTTTTGTTTATTATTAATATCAATGACCACCAAACTTTAAATGTATTTTTGGATGCCTTTACATAGCTATATATTTATTACCTTATCATTTTCAACTTATTACCTGGTACCATTGCAACACATCTGCAGTCATAATAAATACAAATTTACCCACAAATTGTTTATATACTCATGTTTGTAAAAGTTTAGAGAAAGGGCTATTGGGCCACAGATGTACCAATATGCAACAAGTGAAACATCTGCTCAGCACACTGGCCCAGTAAGTGAACAAGGTATAAACAATCATATGTGATTATTTAATGACAATCAAATTAATACAAATTGCAAGACACATGAAATGGAAAAAAATCTTAAGGAGCCAAAATCTTGAAAATTTGTTTTTACACTTCAAAATTTCACAAAATCGACAAAACGTCTGACAGTCTTTTTGTAAGGTATCAATATAATCTACAACTAAACGGCAATTTTTCTCATTTTGTACATTTTTTAAATGTAAAAAAGAGAATGGAGAAAAAGTGGACAAATTATTAGTGAAAAGTGAAAATGAATTTCACTACAATCCAGAACAAAAAATGAAAAAATTACAAAATGAGAAATGTAGATCTATACACAAAGTTTCTATGGTATATTTTTTCAAAGTAATTAACTAAAATTAAAGTCTGTGAAAAAAATAAGATTTCATGCTTTGTTTGAGTCTCTCTACACATTCACCCAAATTTCACAGAATGTCATACACTTACACCAACAAACAACATACTAAAATTTCAAAGTCATAGGATATACTGTGTGCCCAGGAGGGACCTCCGTGGCGCCCTCCTTAACCCTAGAAATTGGGCAGACCCTTTATTAGTCTTCCACGAGACGTGGCTGTGGTATGGTGGACCCTAAAAAGGGCTCGCCATAAAACCCCTAATTCGAGCTAATTGTAGGCAGTGGTGGCATAGCGCAACCCACCATGAATGCCCTAGGTCAATGTGGTGGGTGGGTGATCTTGAGGTGGGCTTTTTTGTCATAGGTATTGTCATTGTCATAGTATGTGTAAATAAGGCGACGCAATGTCCCTCCCCCTTCCTCCACCAGCAGTGGGCAGCGGCTGTCAGTCATGGCAGGCCACAGAAATTTTAGGGCTGGGTTAGGTTAGGTTAGGACAACAACATGTCTTTGAACAAAAATAAATTTGAATTAATAAGATATGGGGAAAATGGCCACCTCAAGATCACAGTACCAGGTGAAAGGTCAAGAAATTGCAGAGAAGAGCTCCGTACATGACCTGGGGGTACTAGTTAGTAATGACTTTTCACCCACTGAGCACATTGACATCACAAGGGCAAGAGCAAACTACGAGGGGCTTCGAAGACATCTTGAAGGGGTAAACTGGGATAATTTAGGGATTCATGAGGGCCAGAACTGCAGATTGGAGAGCCAGGAGAACCAGGTAGAAATGTCTTACAATAATTTAGTTAGAGTAATAGTAGAGGGGCAAGAACAGCATATACCACAGCGAACACTTAGAAAAGAAAACAATGATCCTAAGTGGATGACTCGTGGACTAAAACACGAGATTGGGTTAAAGAAGGGAATTTATCAGAAAATAAAGAATGGGGAAACGCATCTCAGGGGCCGGTACGTCGAACTATCTAGATTAGTTAAGAAAAACACCAGGATAGCAAAAAAGAACTATGAGATCAAAGTAGCAAATGAGGCGAAAAGTAATCCTAAGGGCTTCTTTCAGATGTATAGAACAAAAACACGGGAGAAAATTGGACCGCTGAAAACAAACACAGGGGAGCTAGTAGAAAATTACGAAAATATGAGCACATTGTTGAACGACTACTTCCTTTCAGTATTCACACAGGAGGATCGAACGACTATACCGGAAAGAGTTCAGGTGTACGAGGGCGGTGATGGCGATAAATTGAGGGATATAATCATTACCAGGCAAGTAGTTCAGGATGAGATAGATAAGCTTAAGAAGAACAAGTCGCCAGGTCCAGACGGGATATTTCCGAGGGTATTAAAGGAGTTAGGTGATGTAATCAGTGACCCACTAACCGACATCTTTAAGATGTCGGTAAATACTGGCTATGTGCCGAGCCTATGGAAAGTAGCTAATGTGACGCCGATTTTTAAAAAGGGGGACAGGTCAGTTGCCTCAAACTATCGCCCAATTAGCTTAACATCGGTTATAGGGAAGATGCTGGAGTCCATAATAGCCAGGAACATTCGGGAGCATTTAGAGAAACATAGCTTAACTCACGACTCGCAGCATGGGTTCACAAAAGGTAGGTCATGCCTCACCAATCTCTTGTCCTTCTACAATAAAGTATTTGAGGCGGTTGACAGAGATGAAAATTATGATGTAATCTATCTTGATTTTAGTAAAGCGTTTGACAAAGTTCCTCACCAACGACTGTTGCTTAAATTACAGGCTCACGGAGTAGAGGGTAAAGTTTTGAACTGGGTCAAGGCGTGGCTTACCAATAGGAAGCAAAGAGTGCAAATCAATGGTAAAAGATCTGACTGGGGATGTGTTACGAGTGGGGTCCCACAAGGTTCGGTATTAGGTCCACTTTTGTTTATTATTTATATCAATGACTTAGACACAGGAATTAGTAGTGATGTTAGTAAATTTGCAGATGATACCAAGATCGGTAGAGTAATCGAGTCGGATCAGGACGCTAGTATTCTCCAGGGTGAACTCAGCAGATTGTATGACTGGGCGGATAAATGTCAGATGGAGTTCAATGTAGGGAAGTGCAGTATTCTGAGTGTAGGTAGGAACAACCCCTCACATAACTATTGCTTAAATGACACTCTCATAAGTAGGTCTGGGTGCGAGAGGGATTTAGGGGTCTTAGTGAGCTCTGATCTCCGTCCAAGGGCACAATGCATTCAAGCTAGAAATCGAGCTAATAGGGTACTGGGATTTATTTCAAGGAGCGTAAGCAACAGAAGCCCCGAAGTCTTCCTCAAACTATATTTAGCATTAGTTAGACCTCATCTTGACTATGCGGTTCAGTTCTGGTCACCCTACTATAGAATGGATATCAAAATGTTAGAATCGGTGCAGAGGAGGATGACTAAGATGATTCAGGGGTTGAGAAACTTGCCATACGAAGAAAGACCCAAACAGTTAAACTTGCATTCTCTAGAAAGGCGAAGGGTGCGTGGAGACATGATCGAGGTTTATAAATGGATGAAGGGCTTTAATAAGGGAGACATTCATAAGGTTTTGTTGGTAAGAGAACCGGGTAGGACACGAAGTAACGGGTTTAAACTGGATAAATTCAGATTCAACAGGGACATAGGCAAAAATTGGTTTACTAACAGGGTGGTGGATGAGTGGAATAGGCTTAGCAGTCATGTGGTGAGTGCCAATACAATTGTCACATTCAAAAATAGACTAGATAAATTCATGGACAGCGATATTAGGTGGGGTTAGATACACGGGAGCTTAGGGTCAAAGGAGCTGCCTCGTACAGGCCTACCGGCCTCTTGCAGACTCCTGCGTTCTTATGTTCTTATGTAGGACGGCCAGCAGGATGACAGGATGGATACTCTGCACCTTCAAGACGAGGGAACCCGAACACCTCCTCCTGCTCTGTAAGTCCCTGGTGTTGTCGAAAATGGAATACCTGTGCCATCTGTGGTTCCCACACAAAATGTATAATATCAAGCGACTGGAACAGACACAAAGGGTCTTCACAAGGAAGCTGAACTCAATGAAAAATCTGAGTTACTGGGACAGGCTCAAGACTCTGCAACCCTACTCCCTACAAAGACGAAGAGATAGTACTACATAATTAACACTGAAGAAGCAAGTGCCTAACCCATCACCACAAACTGAAGGAGGGATAACACGCCAGACACACCCCCAATTTGGCCGCACCTGCCCCAGGACATCCATTGAAACAGTCAGTCAATGTCTTAGGTCCATACCATATCAAAATAGCTACTAACAATTATTTAACAGCAAGTTAAATCATTCTTAAGCTGCTGGAGAGCAAAATAAAGCCCTGGGCAAAAAAATACAAAACCTCCAAGCTAGTATTTTGTCTGTTTGGGCTGCTCAGGAGACTGCGGCCCCCGGCACATTTGCCCCTCAGTGGTCACACACACCACACACAGATGCAAACCTTAAAACCTTACCAGCAAAGGGTAAATACATTTTTTTTCTACCAGCAGGTACCACGTTTGGACATTTGGCTCCAAACGACAGCCAGTATTATTTTTTCCCGAAATAGAAAAGAGGATCCGAGTTAAGTCCAAACAGTACTTGTCTCTGAGTCACCGCCAGAGAGCCAATATGGTCCCTTGAGCTATGAAAAGGATACAGGACATTAGGTTCATTCTGTTTCCTGTTTTATTAATTTTTCACAGATAATGACAATTTTCTTGGCAAAATTAAGAAATAGTTGAGGAAAAGTATCAAAAATAATGTTTTCCTGCATGAGTTGAGGGAGATATTTTTTTCAGGAGTACAGTGCATCAATTACGCTATAAAAAGGATGCGGAATTTAGGGCGAGATTCCCATGTGTGTGTTTGTGTGTGTGTTTACCTAGTTGTAAGGAAAAGAGCCATACTTAGCCTCATGCTGTCATCCCGTCTATATCTTTTTCTATCCAACTTTGTCTTAAATTCATGTATTGTATTTGCACACACAATCTCATGAAGTTCATTTCAAGCTGTTATACTTCTATGTGGAAAACTGTGTGTTTCTTTGTCTTTTCTGAATGTCGTCTTTTTCAGTTTCTTGCTATGCCCTCTTCTACCACTTAACGTCCTTCGTCACTAGGTCTTCTCTATCAATCTTCTCCATATCCTGTGTGTGTGTGTGTGTGTGTGTGTGTGTGTGTGTGTGTGTGTGTGTGTGTGTGTGTGTGTGTGCATAGAGGGAGAGATGTATCTCACCATGATGCTGCGATTTGTCTGTTGTATAGTATAGAGGGAGAGATGTATCTCACCATGATGCTGTGATGTGTCTGTTGTATAGTATAGAGGGAGATGTATCTCACCATGATGCTGTGATTTGTCTGTTGTATAGTATAGAGGGAGAGATGTATCTCACCATGATGCTGTGATGTGTCTGTTGTATAGTATAGAGGAGAGATGTATCTCACCATGATGCTGTGATTTGTCTGTTGTATAGTATAGAGGGAGAGATGTATCTCACCATGATGCTGTGATTTGTCTGTTGTATAGTATAGAGGGAGAGATGTATCTCACCATGATGCTGTGATGTGTCTGTTGTATAGTATAGAGGGAGAGATGTATCTCACCATGATGCTGTGATTTGTCTGTTGTATAGTATAGAGGGAGAGATGTATCTCACCATGATGCTGTGATTTGTCTGTTGTATAGTATAGAGGGAGAGATGTATCTCACCATGATGCTGTGATTTGTCTGTTGTATAGTATAGAGGGAGAGATGTATCTCACCATGATGCTGTGATTTGTCTGTTGTATAGTATAGAGGGAGAGATGTATCTCACCATGATGCTGTGATGTGTCTGTTGTATAGTATAGAGGGAGAGATGTATCTCACCATGATGCTGTGATTTGTCTGTTGTATAGTATAGAGGGAGAGATGTATCTCACCATGATGCTGTGATTTGTCTGTTGTATAGTATAGAGGGAGATGTATCTCACCATGATGCTGTGATTTGTCTGTTGTATAGTATAGAGGGAGAGATGTATCTCACCATGATGCTGTGATGTGTCTGTTGTATAGTATAGAGGAGAGAAGTATCTCACCATGATGCTGTGATTTGTCTGTTGTATAGTATAGAGGGAGAGATGTATCTCACCATGATGCTGTGATTTGTCTGTTGTATAGTATAGAGGGAGAGATGTATCTCACCATGATGCTGTGATGTGTCTGTTGTATAGTATAGAGGGAGAGATGTATCTCACCATGATGCTGTGATGTGTCTGTTGTATAGTATAGAGGAGATGTATCTCACCATGATGCTGTGATTTGTCTGTTGTATAGTATAGAGGGAGAGATGTATCTCACCATGATGCTGTGATTTGTCTGTTGTATAGTATAGAGGGAGAGATGTATCTCACCATGATGCTGTGATTTGTCTGTTGTATAGTATAGAGGGAGAGATGTATCTCACCATGATGCTGTGATGTGTCTGTTGTATAGTATAGAGGGAGAGATGTATCTCACCATGATGCTGTGATTTGTCTGTTGTATAGTATAGAGCAGTGGTTCTCAACCTGGGGGCCATGGCCCCCAAGGGGGCCATGGCAATAATTTAGGGGGGCCATGGTGGGCTGTTGCAAATTATACATTTCTAAATAATGTTAGAAATCTGAATACTGGCGTCGAAAACCCTCCCTGATGAACTTTGCAAGATCCTGGAGGCAGTGGTCAAATGCGTCAACTTTGTAAAAGCTGGAGCTCTGAACTCTCGCCTTTTCCAGAACCTTTGTAGAGACATGGATTCGGAGCATGAAGCTCTCCTCTTTTACTCCAAAGTGCGCTGGCTTTCCAAGGGCAATGTTGTGAATCGAGTGTTTGAACTTCGGGGGGAGCTAAAATTGTTCCTGGAAATGCAAGGGAAAGATGATCTGTTGAGTCACTTCAATGAGGTTTTGTGGGAGCCACGTCTTGCATATTTAGCAGATATATTTGAGCAGCTAAATAGGTTGAATCTGAAGCTACAGGGCAAGGAAAGAAATGTGTTTCACCTGATGGACTGTCTTCGTGGATTTCTTGCCAAGCTCCAGAATTGGCAAAGGAAAGTCGGTGCCGGGAATGTTGCCATGTTTGAAAACCTTTCAGCTGTCCTTGACGAGAATGAAGAAGATAGTCTGCTTGACCCATTACTTAAAACTGAAATCACCCAGCATCTGAGATCCTTGGAAAGTGAACTTAAAATGTACTCCCCAGAATTCGAGGAAGAAGGGAAATTGGTAAAAAAATCCATTCACTGGCACTCTTAATATTACTGCCATTCCCAATGATATTCAGGACGAATTCCTTGATCTCAAAAATAGTTCTACTGCCAAAGATTTCTATGAAGAAAAATCTCTGAATGTATTCTGGTGTTCGATGCATCAGTCATATCCAAAAGTCAGTGAGATTGCACTTCGACTACTCTTGCCTTTTTCAACTACCTATTTATGTGAGTCTGGTTTCTCCACCCTTCTACAAATCAAGAATAAGAGCCGCAACCGATTGGATGTGGATCCCGACATGAGATGTGCATTGTCAGTGACACAACCTCGGATTCGTCAACTGACTGAAAAGAAACAATATCAGCCTTCCCACTGATGTGTGATAAAGTATGCAGAGGTTAATTGAATTTTCTCCCATCCAAATCAAATTTGCTATTGTCTGCTAGTCTTTTGTAGTCTAGTGATGTAAGTTAAGCATATCACAGAAATCTATCAATATAAGATAATTATGACTGTAAACTTTGTAATAAAGCAAGGGTGTTCTCTTCATCAACATTTTATTTATTCTTTTTTTTTTTTTGCGCCTTTTTTGGCAGGGTGGGATTTGGGAGAAAAATGAAGGGGAGCCACACGAATGTTGAGAATTCATGAAGGGGGGAATGGAGTGAAAAAGGTTGAGAACCACTGGTATAGAGGGAGAGATGTATCTCACCGTGATGCTGTGATTTGCTTTTGATTTCTTATGGAAAGAATATATTTTGCATCATATAATGATTATCGTCTTATTTATAGCACTTATATGACACATTCTAGCAGTAAATTAGCTCACACTTTGCCAATCTTAAATCTTGCCAGTGTAAGACATATCAAGGTCAAACAGCACCATGTCAAGCAAAGTTGAAAGGTTGATTGCTTGATATGAAGCAGCAAAATTACATTTTTGTATTTGAGTTGCATTTTTTCATGTCGATCCTTAGGTCTGACAATCTTTGGGTTCACGGATGTTATAATTTGCATTCATTTATTTTTCATGGATGCTTGCAATATGTGTCCAGTCATATAACCACCATTATTGAATGTGGTCAAAGTTACTATGCAACATAGATCATTTTTTGGCCTCATTATTTAATAAGATACTATTGTATTATCAAAGATCTAAAATGATCCAAAGAAAATGGATGACAAATTATAGCATCTGTTAGAACCCTAACACTTGAAAATCCAGAATACTGGCATAATATGATTTGATAATCCCATTTCAGTGTTGTGTTTGCAGTTATTTGTTGTCTGGATTTCATTGTGATTTTAACTGTTCTCAATACCACCCCGCTTTGGAGCTGTGATTTTCCTTTTGCCTTCTTGAAGCTTCATCTCATTGACTGTGTATGTCATTAGAAAACAACGTTATGGAGGAACAGCGTCTGTTACTTCATAAGGTCTTCTTCTGATGACATACACAGTCAATGAGATGAAGCTTTGAGAAGGCAAAAGGAAAATCACAGCTGCAAAGTGGTAATAAACAGTTGGTCCATTTTGGCCTGCAACCGGCTCAGAATTGGCCCGGCATTGGTATTAATAGAAGGCTGCATAGGCCCAGTATTAGCTGCAGTATGGTTACGGAATGCCAATATAGATCTGTTTCTGGCACGCAGCGTAACCGATTCAGGCCCGGGGTACAAACATATATCGGCAAGTAAATGGCCCGCTGTTGGGCCCATTACTACGTGATGGCTTACCGATTCAAAACCGATTTGGTTTATGATGACTTGCCAGCACTGGCAAGATGCAGGCCCGGCATAACCATGTTTGCTGGATCCTTCCTGTCCCAAGTACAGCCCGTCCACACCCTGGCCCTCCGCTCCTTCCTGTCCCAAGTGTAGCCCGTCCACACCCTGGCCCTCCGCTCCTTTATGTCCCAAGTGTAGCCCGTCCACACCCTGGCCCTCCGCTCCTTCCTGTCCCAAGTGTAGCCCGTCCACACCCTGGCCCTCCCCTCCTTCCTGTCCCAAGTACAGCCCGTCCACACCCTGGCCCTCCCCTCCTTCCTGTCCCAAGTGTACCCGTCCACACCCTGGCCCTCCGCTCCTTCCTGTCCCAAGTGTAGCCCGTCCACACCCTGGCCCTCCCCTCCTTCCTGTCTCAAGTGTAGCCCATCCACACCCTGGCCCTCCCCTCCTTCCTGTCCCAAGTACAGCCCATCCACACCCTGGCCCTCCGCTCCTTCCTGTCCTAATTACAGCCCGTCCACACCCTGGCCCTCCTCTCCTTCCTGTCCCAAGTGGGTAAAATTCTAGTGTTTGCCCATACTCCCCCCTCCCCCCCATAAAAGCCTGGGGACCTGGTGGGAATGCAGGGTTTCGGGTGGGGGACACGAAATCCGTCTCATTCGCGTATTTTTTTAGTGGGGGGGGATAAAAACTCCCTAGATCTAGGGAAATTCCCTAAATTTAGGAAATTTTTCCTCCCACCACCACTAAAATAAGCGTTTGCGACGAATTTAGTGTTTCCCATACGAAAACCATGCACTCAGTGGATCCCCAAGCTTGCTTTGGGAGACAAGTGTCGTGAACCCACCAAACGATGCTCACCTCACCATCTGGCGTGGCACCGGCGGCCATCTGTGCTCACATAAACCGCCTTCACCACACTCATGCCCTCTCTCTAGTAGGTTGTCACCTCATCGCAAGGTTTCTGTCCTCCAAGTAGAGTCCGTGGCACCAAACACAGTCTATCTTCATTGTTTATCACTGACACAAGTAAAACCACCGGCTAGCCGGGATCCATCCAACACCGCGCCTTTAACACTACTGCGGCTTGTGCAGGAAGTGCAGGCTCTCGAACCTCTTGCCCGAGCTGTTCGAACACGTGAATCCTTACTGACCGGATTTTGAATCTGCTTCACGGGCTCGTATTCCCAGTATACAAGGTGATTGTGGATATTGACTCCGCGCCTCCAGAATACGATAATACGCCTCCATATATCATAGTAAAAAAAAAAGTACTTGGAAGTAAAGAAGCCGAATTAATCCCCTTTCCCCAATGATCTTTGGGGACCTGCGTGAACTCGGGGTATTTTAGTGGGGGAGCATATTTAAACTATTCCAACCGAACTTTACGACTTGCTAACGAGGGGGCTTCACCCCCCTCGACCCCCCTGCTAACCCCCCCCTCTTAAAGGTGCGTGTTCTAAAAAAAAAAATAACCACGCGTGGTGGACCTAGTCTCACATGCGTGGGCTAATGGCTAACAAAGCGTACCATCGCTAACCATGCGTATTATCGGAAATAGTATTAGGTAATGGTGCGTGTTCACACCAAAAAAATAATAATAACAACGCATGGTGGACCTGGTCTCACCTAGCGTATCATTGCTAACCGGATCGTTGGCAACGCTGCTCATATTGCAATGGCGTCGCCATGTAAACACATCGTCCGTATGTATAATATGCCCTTAAGTACAATATAGAGGTGCGGAGTGATTTTCAATAATTACCTTGCGTGGTTTCCGTACGTTGTAAAAAAAAAAAAAACGGAATTATGAAATTTCCCTACATCTTAGTAATTGTAAGGAATTTCCCTACATCTAGGGTATTTTTCAACCCCTCAAAACTCAAAAACTATGCATTTGCAACGCATTTCATGTTTACCACCGCATTCCCCGAAGTCTCAATGGCCCCCTAGCCAATTTTGGTTGCGAGGGGTGAGTATGGGCAAACACTAGAATAATACCCCCAAGTGTAGCCCGTCCACACCCTGGCCCTCCCCTCCTTCCTCTCCCAAGTGTAGCCCGTACACACCCTGGCCCTCCCTCCTTCCTGTCCCAAGTGTGCCCGTCCACACCTGGCCCTCCCTCCTTCCTGTCCCAAGTGTACCCGTCCACACCCTGGCCCTCCCTCCTTTCTGTCCCAAGTGTAGCCTGTCCACACCCTGGCCCTCCCTCCTTCCTGTCCCAAGTACAGCCGTCCACACCCTGGCCCTCCCTCCTTCCTGTCCCAAGTGTAGCCTGTCCACACCCTGGCCCTCCTCCTTCCTGTCCCAAGTACAGCCCGTCCACACCCTGGCCCTCCCTCCTTCCTGTCCCAAGTGTAGCCTGTCCACACCCTGGCCCTCCCTCCTTCCTGTCCCAAGTGTAGCCCGTCCACACCCTGGCCCTCCCCTCCTTCCTGTCCCAAGCGTAGCCTGTCCACACCCTGGCCCTACCCTCCTTCCTGTCCCAAGTACAGCCCGTCCACACCCTGGCCTCCCCTCCTTCCTGTCCCAAGTGTAGCCTGTCCACACCCTGGCCCTCCCTCCTTCCTGTCCCAAGTGTAGCCTGTCCACACCCTGGCCCTCCCTCCTTCCTGTCCCAAGTGTAGCCTGTCCACACCCTGGCCCTCCCTCCTTCCTGTCCCAAGTACAGCCCGTCCACACCCTGGCCCTCCCTCCTTCCTGTCCCAAGTGTAGCCCGTCCACACCCAGGCCCTCCCTCCTTCCTGTCCCAAGTGTTGCCCGTCCACACCCTGGCCCTCCCTCCTTCCTGTCCCAAGTGTAGCCTGTCCACACCCTGGCCCTCCCTCCTTCCTGTCCCAAGTGTAGCCCGTCCACACCCTGGCCCTCCCTCCTTCCTGTCCCAAGTGTAGCCCGTCCACACCCTGGCCCTCCCTCCTTCCTGTCCCAGTGTAGCCGTCCACACCCTGGCCCTCCCTCCTTCCTGTCCTAATTACAGCCCGTCCACACCCTGGCCCTCCCTCCTTCCTGTCCCAAGTGTAGCCCGTCCACACCCTGGCCCTCCCTCCTTCCTGTCCCAAGTGTAGCCTGTCCACACCCTGGCCCTCCCTCCTTCCTGTCCCAAGTGTAGCCTGTCCACACCCTGGCCCTCCCTCCTTCCTGTCCCAAGTGTAGCCCGTCCACACCCTGGCCCTCCCTCCTTCCTGTCCCAAGTGTAGCCTGTCCACACCCTGGCCCTCCCTACTTCCTGTCCCAAGTGTAGCCCGTCCACACCCTGGCCCTCCCCTTCTTCCTGTCCCAAGTGTAGCCCGTCCACACCCTGGCCCTCCCCTCCTTCCTGTCCCAAGTGTAGCCCGTCCACACCCTGGCCCTCCCCTACTTCCTGTCCCAAGTGTAGCCCGTCCACACCCTGGCCCTCCCCTCCTTCCTGTCCCAAGTGTAGCCCGTCCACACCCTGGCCCTCCACCACCCGCACACGCACCCTGGGGGCCTGCACGCCGAGGGGCTCCTCCTCCTCCACGAGAAACACTGCCAGGGCACTTCAGGGCACGCGGCGGACCTCGACCTTGATCTTGATGTCACAGGGGATTTGTTGGCTTCCTCCTCCTCTTCTTCTTCTCCTTCCTTTATAGCTTCTTGGCTCCTTCTTGATTGTTTCACTTTTATATCTCCCTGTATTCAGACTTTCCTTTTTTATCCTTTCCGATTGACCTATTTTCCCATTTCTTTATTTTATTTCCCTGTTTTCTTCTTTTCCCTTCTCCTCTTGTTTATCTGCAACAATAAACTATCAATCAATCAAATCTCCTCTTTGCACATCTTCTTAGGTCCTTCTTGATTCTTTATTTTTTATGTGTACCTAGATTCAGATTTTCCTGTTTTCCTCTTCTGATTTAGTACATATTTTTTCCCATTTTTCTTTTATTTCCGTATTTTCTTCTTCTTTTGTGATGATCTGCTTCTTTTTTCTCTTCTTCACACTATATTCAGGTTTTCCTATTTTCCGATTTGCCTATTTTCCCTATTTTTTCTTCTTTTCTTTCTAATTGGAGACTTTTTATGCCCTAAGTTGTTGTCTTTTTATGCATTTTATTTATGGTCTTTTATTTCTTGTATTTTCTTTTCCTTACGCTTAGTTTTATCCTTGGAGGAATAATACATGGAGTGGCCCTCAGCGTGTCGCTCTCTTGGAGGAAGATTCTTCCTCCTCTTGAGCAGGCATTGCCTAACTTTGTAATAACTACCGATGAAGTCCTTAAAGCTCTCCAGTCCCTTAAAACAAATACAAGCCCCGGACCTGACAACGTATATCCTATACTGCTTAACCCTAGAATGGAAACCGTTTGCCGTTTGGCACAAAAATTAAGGGGTTTTTGAAACTCGCGCTCACTGTGGTTAACCTTGGCCGAATTTTTCAACTCATTCACGGGCATGTATTAGTGCGTCGGGTGCCCTGTTGAGGAGAGGGTATCACAGTCCTCTGCTCCTTCTCACTTCTCTGGTATGAGTGCCCCGTGTGCCATTCGGCACAGCGTTTCCAGTAACGTTATTTTTGTTGTCAAATAATGTTTTGGAAGTACCCATTTTGCCCTCTTTCGGATTCTATCCCTCTCTCTGTTCCTAAGGCTCTTCGTCTCATCAGCTCTCCTCCTCCTACTGATAGCCTTCTACCTCTTAAATTCCGCCGCGATGTTGCTTTTCTTTCTATCTTCTATCGATATTTCCACGCTGACTGCTCTTCTGACCTTGCTAACTGCATGCCACCCCCCCTCCCGCGGCCACGCTGCACACGACTTTCTGTTCATGCTCATCCCTACACTGTCCAAACCCCTTATGCAAGAGTTAACCAGCATCTTCACTCTGTCATCCCTCACGCTGGTAAACTCTGGAACAACCTTCCTTCATCTGTATTTCCTCCTGCCTACGACTTGAACTCTTTCAAGAGGAGGGTATCAGGACACCTCTCCTCCCGAAATTGATCTTTCTTTCGGCCACCTCTTTTAATTATTTTTTGGGAGCAGCGAGTAGCGGGCTTTTTTATTATTGTTTTCTTTTTTTGTGCCCTTGAGCTGCCTCCTTTGTTGTAAAAAAAAAAAAAGCCCGACAACACCTGGGGAGGAACGATACAACAAGTCCTCGCAGGACAAGATGCGTTGTCGAACGGACCTTTGGGATCCTCAAGTCAAGGTGCAGGTGCCTACATAAGTCAGGAGGAAGTTTGCAGTATGACCCCAAGAAGACTATGAAGATTGCGACTTCTTGTATGCTCCTGTACAACTACTGAGTGGATCGCTGCAGAAGAAGTACCAGTTCAGCCTGTGAGAAACAACAGACAGATTCCTGGTCAAGTTGTCAGGCAGGAAATTATTAGAAACTTCTTTTCCTGAGTACAGGTAGGCATATATGTAGACCTTGCAGTTAGTAATAGATTACTTTCAAATGTAAATGTGCACAACTCACAGTCGGAGGCGTAAGAACAAAACAACGTGGTGATCCAGAGGACTTGACTCCCACTGCAAGACGTTGAGAGTTTTCAACCATTGACAAGTGGCGGAGGGTTACCAACATGCTGCCTAACAGATCTTCAAGAGGGGCACCACCTCCACACCACACATTCTTATCACCTAGTTTGATACCCTACTTGTCCATCTCACATGGCCCATGTATCTCAGCATTCTGCACTCTTGGCTCCATGTCATCCTCTTCAACTTGTTGCTTCGAATAGCATAACTGGCCTCACATACATAGAAGTGTTCAATATACCTAGGCTATAATATTATATTTAAGGACTCCTATACGAGGTATCGCCCCAGACAGAGGTGTCGAAGTAAGTCTGTCTGATGGTAGGCTGGCTGACTGCTGTCGGGACCCAAGCCAGCATGCCCTGGGGGTTGTGTGCGGGAGGAGGAAAGAGGGTAAAGGACAAATGGTGTGTGTGTCATTATCAGGGGTAACCACGGTGGAGCGCAAACACTCGGTAGTTGTAGTCAAGGCTTAATTAAGTTGATGAGTGATGTTAGACTGAGTGAGCAGGTTTTTTACCACATATTAGTGGGAACACTTGATAGTGTTGTGCTGGAAGCTTCCCCCGGGGTCTATGGGACTCCGGAAGGCTCCGGGAGGAGCGAGTAGAGGGGCGGGGAGCAAGGCCCCGCCCGCGCCCCGCGGCCAGGCGCCGGGCGGGAAGTGTTGCCAACTCGCACATATTTTTGCTACATGTTCTTGTATAATCTAATATATACTGTAACGTTCTAGACTGTACTGTTCGGTATATATAGGAGAAGAGGGCGAGAGGAGTTAGTCCCAGTCATAGTAAGCTAGTGGTCAGTGAAGAGTCAAGAGTGAATTGTACAACTAAGGAAGAATATTAAACTACAGGGCCGGTATCCACGAAAGTGTCTTAGGCCGATGCCGTCGTCCATAGCAAAATAAAATGGCGGCTATCGTGCCTAACTTGCCTGACGTCGTACATAAAATTTTTCGACGGCCCTAACATCGTGCTTAGCGGTAAAACAGGCTGGACCCTGTCTCACCAGCCCTTAAGGACGATGGATTTGAACGTAAACAATCAAGATGGCAGCGCCACAAGAGCAACAACCACATCAGCCAGGGAATAATTACCTTAGAAAGGACGTTCTAAATGAACTTAATGATGCTGAGCTCATCAAGAGGTACAGGTTAGACCGGGAAGGTATATTATTTGTTACCAACCTTGTAAGGGCAGCGCTGAAGAGTGATACCAACAGGTCTAACCCGCTCACCCCGGAGTTGAAGGTTCTCATAACCTTAAGATATCTTGCTACTGGCAAAATGCAACAATGTAGCAGTGATGACCTTGGCCCCTCACAGTCCAGCATCAGCAGAGCCATCAGTAAAACTATAGACGCCCTTGCAGATGTTAACCTCTTCAGTACCATGACGCAGTATATGAGTCATTTCATCTCTCGAACCATATCCTAGAGACGCTGTATGTGCGTCATGGTCATTGGACTATTCTACCTAGTCTGTAAAACCAGGATATGGCATGGAGGTTATGTTTTGTCTGCTTGTATTGAAGGGGTTAATGTCCTCAAGAGGTTCATAACTTTTCCTGTCACCCAAGACAGCGCTGACCGAAAGAAAGCAGAATTCTTTGCTATAGCCAATTTCCCTAACATCGTAGGTGCCATTGATGGCACACACATCCGAATTGTGGCACCGAGGGATCAAGAAGAAGTGTATGTGAACCGGAAGGGGTATCACAGCATGAATGTCCAAGTTGTATTTGATGCCAATTATCGAATATTGGACATTCTTGCCAAGTGGCCAGGGTCAGTGCATGATGCACGTATCTTGAACAGCAGTGGATTGTCAAGATTGTTTGACGGAGGATATGTGCCAGCAGGAAGTCACTTGCTTGGAGACAGTGGGTACCCCTGCAAGACATGGCTCCTTACACCTTATCTGCGTCCACTGCCTGGACCTCAGTCACGATATAATAGGTAAATACATTGTCTTATTATTATTATTATTATTATTATTATTGATAGCAGTAGCAGCAGCAGCAGCAGTGGTATTAGTAGTAGTAGTAGACAGTATTAGTAGTAGTTAGGTTAAGTTTGGTTAGGTTGGATTAAGTTTCATTTCGGAAAGATAGTATTGGGCTTGGTAACATAAGTTATATATATATATATATATATATATATATATATATATATATATATATATATATATATATATATATATATATATATATATATATATATATATATATATAACGTGATATAACGTGTATAAGTAGTTTAGTCAGTGAGACTGGGTAGAACTAACACTGGGACTGGGGGGTCTTTAGTACTAAATCTGACTCAACGCCCTATGCATTAAAACCTTAACCTGTGCTCAAAGTTAAATTACTATTTGCCTGGAATCGGCCACTGAGAGTTGAGTCCCAAATTTTGTCCTGTATATTTTTGCTGAAACTTTGATAACCACTAACTCATCATATGAAGTGTAGACTAACTCAACAAGATTACCACTAGGACAACAACGTACAACAATTAATTACAATTAATTACCATTGTTATTCATCCAGGTCTCACAAAATTACACGCAGTATTGTTGAACGTGGAATTGGACAACTCAAACGCCGATTTCATGTTTTGCATGGTGAGGTACGATTGAGGCCCCCCCTCAAGGTGTGCAAAATCATTCATGTGTGTGGAATGCTGCACAATATTTGCAAGGATAGGAATCTTCCTCTTCCTCTGGATGACGAGCAACCAATGGGTGCAGAGGCACAAGTCCCAGTGCCATTAAATGATGCTGCAGAAGAACCTGCCAATGCGCCCGGTGGTCACCGTAATGAGGGTCGTGCCTATCGGGATGCATTCTGCACCTTGCATTTCAGGTAAGTTGAATCTTTGCAAGAGAAACTGGTATTATGTTCTAATTTAATTAATTACTTATTGGAAGATCACTAATGAGATGAAGGTGGTAGTGGGGAGTGGGACGGATGGGTGAACAGGTGAGAGATGGAAAAATAGATATGATCGATAAAAATAGATAAATAAGTATACTTGCTTCACATTGATTTTATACATTTCTCTTAATGTCATCATTTCTCTTCTCAGCAATGAGGACTGATGGAACGTCCTCCAACAGGGCCTCGTGTACCTACCTTGGTAATGTTTCCTACCTTTTAATGCATTATGATAAATTTAAATTCCCATTAGCATAGTCTCTCATCTCCTAACCACAATTTCTGATGACCTTCTTATGATTGTTTTCTAAAAAGGAGACTAGAAAGCTTCACCATAGTATATCTTTCCACAGTCAAAATTCTAATTGTATAGTCAGAAACTATGCAAAAAAAAGCAGTGTCAGTATAAGTACAAATTACAATACATATGAGAACTAAGCTTATAATAGTTTAATAATGTTAGAAATAACAGAAGTAGTATTTGGTTGTATGTTTATTTATTTTCTAGTTTAAATTTATAGTATTTAGCTTTAAGCCTCATGGCCTCAATTTTCTCCTTGGCAGCCTGTTCCTTGGCCCGCATAGCTGCCTCCTTGGCCCTCGCAGCGGACTCCTTGGCCCTCGCAGCGGACTCCTTGGCCCTCGCAGCGGACTCCTGTGCTCGGGCAGCTGCCTCTTGGGCCCGTGCAGCGGATGCCACTGCCTGAGCAGCTGCCTTGTGTTCCTGGCTGTGCAGAATGCTACTTCTCAGAAGTAGCATTTCCTAAACGCGGGACATGACATGCTTTGAGGCATTTTCTAATTTCACGGTTCAAGGTAGGCTATATTACACACATTTTTTTTGTGTCATACCTTCCCATAAATTATTTTGTAATTCACTTACATTACCTTCTAACTATAAGTTGACAATTGTATTGCGTTCAGGAGACATCCCTCAATGAAATGCAATAGTTTATAGCAGCATACCTTTGAATATTTATTCAGGAAATGATGATAAATAAACAGCGTTATAAAGATATCGGAAGAAAGCTTTCACTTCAACTCGCCAAAATTTCTTTATATTTGCATATTGCTATCTTTTTCCTGAGTATCGAAAGTTCCCCATTCATTGCCGAGTCTAAAGGTACCAACAGAAATTATCTGTCACGTACATGAGACAAGATATAACGAATAAAACAAACATATACCATTATACACTGCCTCTCAACACGGTGAGTGAGAGAGGCCGCCAGCCAATCAGCGCTCTCCTTACCTCCCTACACAGCCTTGTGTCGTGCTGCCTCGCTGCTCCCTCTTCCCGGCGAGTGACACATGCTCATAAATAATTCAGTAATCCGCTTATATTATCATCTAACTATAATTTGATGATTGCATTCCGTTCAGGAGACATTCTTTTATGAAACGCAATCGTTTATAACAGCATTCCTTTAAATATTTACACAGGAAATGATAATAAATAAACAGTGTTATAAAGATATCGCAAGAAAATTTCCGCTTCAACTCGCTAAAACTTCTTTATTATTGCTTAGTAATAGTTTTTCCCTGAGTATCGAAGCTTCTGCATTCACTGCTGAGTGCAACGGTACCAACAAAAATGGTCTGTTATGTGTATGAGACAAGATATAACGAATAAAACATAGACATGTGCCACGCGAGCATTCATTATGCAGCCTTTCAACACAGGGTGAGCGAGAGAGCCAGCCAGCCAATCAGCGGCCTCGTTACAAATGAGGCTCGGCTCCACGGCTCAGAGTTAAGTGAACAGCCTATAGGTGGTGGCCTTCCGCCTACACCCCTCGGGGAGCTAGAGGTCATCATCGCTGATGTGCTGGGAGAGGGGAACGTCTCAGTCAATTCTATTGACAGGACAGTGGTGGACCCTTTTCCACTTGACACTGAAGATGTTCCCGAAAATGGGTGGGTAAATAAAACTTTAGTCATGTATAAATATTTACAGAGCCCTTACATGCCTAAGTGCTGCCCCAGCAAAGTTCTCAGTGACTCCCCCCCCCTCCCCTCAATCACCACTTCCCACCTCCACCACGTACCTTTACTGCCTATGACCCTAATTCGGGCAATGTGATTATTGGATACCGGTATACATAATAAAAGATACTTTTGCTGTCTGTGCCATATAATTAAGTGAAATTTAAAAAATTATTTTTTCATAAATAATAGGAAAAAGCATTCATTAGACTGCAGTGTGGTTGTTATTGTTATTTTCTGAAAAATATTGATTTTAAAATAATTTTGTCAGCCTTGTGGGCGGCAGGTTCAGGCTAGAATTGCCACCCCTGGCTTCCCCACCCCCATGTGAGGGCTCTGAATATTTACTAAATGTTATTTGTACAATCATTAGTAAAATTTGTTATTTCTGTTCCTTGATGATCATCGTATTTGTCTACTTTAGCTTGTTTGTATGATACACTGATTTGTTATAATTTAGGAATTCTGTACCAACTTTTTATTAAGGTTACAAGCAGACAATATGGATTAACCTAAAATGTCTTATACGTGTCATTTATTTGTACTAAATGTATTGCTTTATGAAGTGTGTCTAATATGTCTGACATTACTTCGTCATTACAAAAATAAGAATAAATATTCTTAAATCCAAATGTACAAAAATATTACTCTAACATGTATATGACATTTCCAAATGATTTATCAGTTGTGTTAGTTCATTTTACTGAGAAATGCCTTTGTCAGGTAGATTGTAGATTTAAAGTTCTCCAAAATAGGTCTCGCTGTTACTGTTGAAAATAAGTTGCTTTCCTTTTAGAAAACTGCAGTACACAAGGAGGAGGTATTGCTTTCCATCTCCTAAAGTCCACAGTTTTCTGCTTAAAGTATTATTATAGAATACTATTACATATTATTATCATTATTATTTACCCAATACTATCATGCTGCTGTATGCAGTCCATATTAGGGCAATCATGGAATCAAACAGTGAGGAACAATGTGTACAGAAATTTATTCAATTGCTATCGAGAGCTGACTTGATAATGTGTTGAGACATCCTTCCTAGTAATAATAAAAATAAAACGGTCTATTAAGTGATTGCAGCTGTAAAGCTGAAAATATACACGTTTAAAATACAAATTTTGAAATATATTTGAAAAAAATGGGAAATTACAATATGAAAGGGGTATAGGTCAAAAAAGGGTCAGGTCGCCGCAGATGGCAGGGGTGCAGGTAGAGGCGGCTGAACAGAGTTCTCCCAGCAGCATGATGGTCGGGCTGGTGTACCTCGGGGCACCTGGGACGTCGGCTGGATAGTAAGGCCGTGTCGATGTCACACTGACCATTTCTAAACTTCAGTGTCTTCACGGGACCACAAACACATAGCACTCACTGTCTGTCACCATGATTAAGCTTGATGTCACAATAGTTTCTTACGATGTTGGGATTTTGATGAAAAGGGAGAGGGGGATGGAGGGGCAGGGGAGAGGCCAACAGGCTGGCCCTGGGCTACTCCATTCGGAGCGCCGTGACCCACGTCTGACCTCGGTCAGGTCTGCTTACTCATGAACCATGCTAGTTGTCCTTAACGACGTAGGCATTACGTACTGAACAGCAGAACACCAAAGAAATGACCTCTGGAACACACACTCCTTTCCTGCAAAAGCTTTTCAACATAAACTGTATTGTTTCCATAAATGGGGATGTAAGTCAAATAACACAAGAAAATTATGAGTGCAGGTACTGATGGATGTATTTTTGCCAGGAGTCTTCAGGTGGATGTCACACCACCTGTCCCTCCCCAACCCAGCACAGACACACCTCAAACCACCACCACACCACCACCAGTAGTTCCTGCCGCTGCAGCTTCCTCCGATACACCAGTTGGGACCTGCACCATGTTGGTGGATGAGGAGGAGCTGCAGTTCATCCGCCTGAAGAGGGAACTTGAACTGCAGGCTGCAGAGCTACAAGTAGAAATAAAACAGGCAGAATTAAAAAAACTTAAACAAGAAACTGAAAATTTAAAAGTACAAAAAACCCTACTCGAACTTCAAGTAAAAAAACTAATGTAACACAAATACACTCCACCATGCCGCTACTACCCCACACACTCCACCCTGTCTCTCCTCTCTTTTGCAAAATCCATCCTGTTTCTACTCACACACTCCACCCAGCCTCTTCTCTCCTTCACACACTCCACCATGCCTCTACTCTCCTTCACACACTCCACTCTGCCTCTTCTCTCCTTCACACACTCCACCCTGCCTCTACTCTCCTTCACACACTCCACCCTGCCTCTACTCTCCTTCACACACTCCACCCTGCCTCTACTCTCCTTCACACACTCCACCCTGCCTCTACTCTCCTTCACACACCTCACCCTTCCTCTTCTCTCAAACACACACCACCCTTTCTACCCTGCCGGTACTCTCTTCTACATTAGCTTTCCTGTAATATATTTTTCCTTAGGATCTCCATTATGTAGTTTTCCTACATAGTTATTTATTATAAAGGAATTTATTTATTTATTTATTGTTAAAAAGGAAATCATTTATTGCTTGATATTAGAAAAAAAGTAAAGGCAATCATGAGTATATTGGCTGTTTTAAACCATACATACTGGTGAAAATTTCTTACCAAATACTGTAATAAATTTATTTGAATACTGAGTATAGCTTCTGCATTTATTAGTGATACGAATGTGGATTATATATATATATATATATATATATATATATATATATATATATATATATATATATATATATATATATATATATATATATATATATATATATATATATATATATATATATATATATATATATATATATATATATATATATATATATCAAATCCCACACAATTGTATTACAACACATACTTGGAAGTAGGTGTGAATTAACCTGTTGATGGGTCGGGAAGCATCACACAGCTGCACAAGGCTGAGGTTGAGGTCTGTCACTGCAACAAAAATTGAAACATTGCAATAGTAAGATTCTTTAAATGAAAATTTAAAATTAAATACTGAGCAGCATGGAAAGATACAGGCTGATACACAAAACATTTAATTTTGATATTTGTAACTTACATGAAGTGAAGGTTGACAAACTCATCCTGTAGAGCAGACCTTCCTGAACTCGTCCAGGTAC
This sequence comes from Eriocheir sinensis, assembly GCF_024679095.1. Classification (NCBI taxonomy): domain Eukaryota; kingdom Metazoa; phylum Arthropoda; class Malacostraca; order Decapoda; family Varunidae; genus Eriocheir; species Eriocheir sinensis. Next base: position 10,449,411 of record NC_066572.1, read on the forward strand.
AGGTGGTAGTGGGACAGGTGGGTCCTCATGGAAAACTGCACCATCACCCTCGTCCTCTCCTTCCTCGGGTACAGGGAGGCGTCTGTCTTTGCAGATGTTGTGCAAAATAGCACACACCTACAGACAGAGTTAATATTAACAAGTAATAAAAATTATTGTTGTGTAGTGGACGATACAGTATTGAGATGTGATCATCACTTGATTGTCTACATACCTGTATTATTCTACACATATGCAGGAGGGCTGACTCTGATTTCACCATGGAGCACATGAAATCTCCGCTTCCACTGGCCAATCCCCCTCTCCACTGTGCTCCTTGTCCTTTTGTGTGCTCTGAAATTTTTAGTTAATGACAATGTAGTGATACTGTAAAAATCGCTTTTGCAACTGAACTTAAAAACAACTTTCGGATAATCTTAAGAATAGCGGCTCTAGCGGGTGCGCATAAAGGCACGGTATGGTGGTAATTACAACATTACTAGCACATACGACGGATTTTGACAAGTGGTCAGCCGTGTTTGTCACAAGGGTGTATTTCTCCACGCGGGCCTCACGATTTTTTCCAAGTCGATGGGCGATGAGACTGGCTTGCAGGAGGCTGGTGGAATCCATATGTTTGTTTGTGTGCGTGCAGGTACTGTGATGTACTGTCACGTACGAATTCTGCAGCTTTTCACACTTGTAGGGTTAGGAGGGGGAGGACAAGGGAAGAACGAATTATACACGAAAAAATGTATATGTAATTTATTACGCGTCTTTCTGCCTTCAGACAAGGCATGACACTCTTGCCCAAATTTATTACATTGAAAATGAAGTTGAAATCTAAGCCATAACATAATCTGCTTGGGTTCTCATTGAAGAGCATTGCCCCAGATTTAGGGATTTTTTCACGTTTAGGGATATTCGGGTTTCCTCACCTGCAGCTTGGATACCTTAAATTCCTCACCTCTGTCACTTCTGTCTGTGTCATGGCATTGGAAAGGTGTACCGACTGCGATTATGGCCTCATTGACTTCTGCTTGGTACTGGGAAAGCAAGAGACTTGCTTGACTTGTGTGTTCGCCACAAACAATATCGAGCGGTTGTGGAGGGAAGCAAAGAGAAAAGTGCCCTCTTTGGCAGGAGGAAGAAGCACTTTGTGGGGTACCTCAAGGTGCATGTTTCTTATGGCCTTTAATGACCCTAACAAACGCTTGCATGTCTTCCTTCAAGAGGCAGCTGCACTATATAACCCCTGTAACCACCACAGGAGACGCATGCTGCATCTACTTCCTCTTAATTTTGTAAGTATTTCTGAGGGCATTCTATATTTTTTGTTGTTAGGTTGTAAAGTTCGGTTGGGATAATTTAAGAAGGAGGGGGGGTCCAGGGGGAGTCGAGAGGGGGTAGGTAGCTGTTAGGTCGTAAGGTTCGGCTGGTGTTGTTTAAATATACTCGACATGCAGAGTGGCCCGTCAAAGAATGATGCGGCGCGGGCCGGGGTGGGAGGGGGTCACTATGCTTGCCATCCAATGACACGCCCGACACTCGTCAACAGACCGGCTGCAGCGGCTGCCAAGTTATATTGGAATAGATTACAAGAGCATGCGTTAGGGACTTTAATTACTTTCGACAAGGGAATTTTCCCTAATTTGGGGATTTTTCTGGGGAAATTGTGGGGGCCAAATTTTCAGTGATTTGGGCTTTCCCCCCTAAACTCAGCTTCCCCACAGGTAACCAGGCTTGTCTGGGGGGTAGGGGGCTGGGGTGGTGGAGGAAATGGAGCCGCTATTCTTAAGATTTATCAAACTTTCCTTTAAGAATGTCATGTTTCACACTAAGTTCATTAACCCTACCTATATTACATTTTCCCCCTCATAGACTAGTATGTACTAGCAATACTGAAATTACAAAAAGATCAAGCCTAACTGTAACAACCTAAAATTGCAGCAACCTTTTCTAGACAATACCTTGTCAAGTTTCAAATTAGCAATGCAACGTCATGGGACAACAATATTGTTTCTGTAAGATTTATAATCCTGCAGTTAAGGGTTGTTATGCTAGATTTTCTAATGAACATACAAGGGGTTTTAAGAAGTAAAACACAGCCATGATTGGAAAAAGGATGAATGTATAAGAGCACTGTTAGCTAATCATAATACTGTTACCCAACTTAGCTAATTTTCCTACATTAGTGTAGTTTGCATGGCCTAAGCCTGAAAAGATAAGCAATGATGAAAGATATTACGGCAATCCTATCACAAAGTGGTCCCTATTGTCTCAGCTCCTCTACATGCGCTGGGCTATGTTGCCAGTAATGCATTTTCTGCTGGTGTTACCACAACCTCGACTCCCAAGGAGTGCCAGGCTGCGCTAAGTTTGGTTAGGTTATATTAGGTTAGACTAGGCTACGTTATGTTAGTATAGGTTATGTTATGTTAGATTAGGTTAGGTTAGGATGGGTTAGGTTAGGATAGTTTAGATTATGTTAGGTTAAATTAGGTTAGGTTTGATTAGGTTAGGATAGGTAAGGTTAGGTTATTAAGCTTGGTAGAGTTGAGGAGTGTGAGTGTAACACCGTGGTAACACTGCAGCACAGAATGAATAAGACTGGCAACCTAGCCCAGCTGGTAGAACAGATGAGGCTGCAGGGACCACTTTGCCATAGTAGACATTAATTACAACACGAATGTCGGTGTGTGTGTGTGTACAAAAACTTACCTATTATAGGCGGACTGTGGGCCCGGCTGAGGTCGTACATAGGGTGTCAGGAGCCACTTCTTGGAGGGGTAGGCACTGTCTCCCAATAAGTGGCATCCTGCAGGGACCATACCCCTCTCGAACCCTGTGAACAGAGCACTTTCACGCAAAATAGTGCGTCATGGACAGACCCGGGCCAGTTTGCAGTTTGGTGTAAAATTCTCCCGTGTGTGTCACATACGATTTGCACATTTATAGAGTGGTGCCCTTTTCTGTTCACATACTCTGCCTCAAATTCCTTGGGTGCAACAATCCTCACATGTGTTCCGTCTACTGCCCCTACCACACCAGGAAATCCCGCAATTTCCTCAAACTCTCGCCGCTTCACCTGAGTTTCTTGCACAGTGAGGGGGAACTTGATGAAGCGTCTCACTATATGAGGCTGTGCAAGGGCGTACACAGTCTCCCGGGTGACCCTGCTGACGGTCTGTTGTGAAGGCCCCAAGTCGTCGCTGCTACACTGCTGCATTTTGCCCGTAGCAAGATACCTCAGTGTTACGAGGACCTTCATCTCCGGGGAGAGGGCTTGGTTCCTGTTTGTAGGAGCAGTCAAGGCCTCACGCACCAAATCAGCCACGAAGAGTATCCCTGCACGGTCCAGGCGGTACCTCTTGATCAATTCCGGGTCCGGAAGTTCATCAAGGACGTCTCTTCGTGCCCGAAAAGTCCTCAGCTGCCGCGGACGCGCACCCACTACCTCTGCCATCTTGACTGTTATGCCTCGCTTATGTCGACATAAGGATTGCAATGTTACCTCCACCCCGCGCGTAGCTGGCGAGTCAGTTTATGTTCCGCTTAGTTGAAACATAAGGGTTATGCTTCCCTTATGTCTCGGTGTCCGCCATTTTCTTGATTTATGTCTCACATAAGCGAAACATACTCTTTATAAGTACGGGCCCTGGAGCGCAACCAGACGGAGCAGGACATTGTGTGCAAGGAAGTGAGTGATGACGTGGCTGACCTGGACGGGCAGATCAGACAGTCCATGGAGGAGATCCGGAACACCAACATCATGATAAAGAACAACTACAAGCTTATCCTCGATGCTGTATGTACCATTTTACTTATTAATACATTAACTCAAATTCCACTGGTCAGGAAATTCATTGTCGTGCTTTATGCAAACAAGGAATGGAGGCGTAAGGGACAGAGTCAACTTTGCTCTAGTTTGCACTGGGAAAGTCAAGATACACACCACAGGATGAACAAGAAATATAATGCAAGGGAAAAGTGACCTAGTATGTGGTGTAAGGGACAGAGTCAACTTTGCTCTAGTTTGCACTGGGAAAGTCAAGATACACACCACAGGATGAACAAGAAATATAATGCAAGGGAAAAGTGACCTAGTATGTGGTGTGCCAAGGATGAGTTTTCCTTCGCAACTTGTATCTTGTTCTGCCTGAGATGTAGCCTTGCCTCTCCTCGTGCAGACTAGATAGAACTGTCTTTGTCCTCCCAGCGCCTCAGTGATAATGCGTAGCCTACCTTTCTCATACAAACTAGGAAAAATTGCTCTGTCCTTCAAGCGCCTCAGTGATACCCCCAAGACAAGTGTAGCCTGCCTCTCCTCGTGCAGACTAGATAGAACAGTCTTGGTCCCACTAATGCTGCAGCTGTAACCCCCAAGACAGAAACAAATCCGGGCTCGCCTTGTGCAGACTAGATAGAAATGTCTTTGTCCCCTAATGCTGCAGCTGTAACCCCAAGACAGAAACATAGCCTGCCTCTCCTTGTGCAGACTAGATAGAACTGTCTTTGTCCCCTAATGCTGCAGCTGTAACCCCCAAGACAGAAAAATAGCCTGACTATCCTAGTGCAGACTAGATAGAACTGTCTTTGTCCCCCTAATGCTGCAGCTGTAACCCCCAAGACAGAAACATAGCCTGCCTCTCCTTGTGCAGACTAGATAGAACTGTCTTTGTCCCCCTAATGCTGCAGCTGTAACCCCCAAGACAGAAACATAGCCTGCCTCTCCTTGTGCAGACTAGATATAATTGGCTCTGTCCTTCAAGTGCCTCAGTGATACCCCCCAAGACAGAAGTGTAGCCTGTCTTTCCTTGTTCAAACTACATAGAAATTGGCTTTGTCCCTCTTATGCCACAGCTGTAATCCCCCAAGACAGAAACATAGCCTGCCTTTCCTTGTTCAAACTACATATAATTGGTTTTGTCCCCCTAATGCCACAGCTATAATCCCATAAGACAGGCATCTGAAACTTTAAAAAGTGTTGATCTCCGTCGGACTCTCTGCGTGGGTGCCTGGAACATCCTGATCCCTCTGGAGGATCAGCGACTGCCTCATTTGTCAGCTTGTCTATATTATTTTTTTACAGCAACGGAGGAAGCTCAAGGAAGGGCAAAAATTAAAACAAACAAAAAAATAGACTAGGCTAGACACCGCTCCATCCAAGGAAAACAGAACGAGAACCCAGAAGAGACGTCAATTTTGGGTGGAACACAACTCGGGAGACTGAGAGAGAACATAGTGGGGCTCTGAGATGAGGAGACCTGGTGAGGGAGAGATCAGTAGTGGGCCACAGCGATGGTGCCTGTCTCAAGAGAGTAGCTGTGGCCATTTCTCGCTGACTGCAGTCCTCTGTTGTTGGGGATTATGAGTGTGTGATGCTGGTGATGTTGAAGCACTCCCTGGCCTTCATATCTCTTATTGCAGTGTACACCCCTACTGAGATGTGTGGACTTTAGGAGAAAGAGATGTTCTACGCCAAGCTTGACTCTGTAGTTGACCAGTGCCCCCGACACAACACACTCATTGTCGTGCGTGACTTTAATGCAGTTACTGGCACAGAGAGAGATGGCTGTGTGATATGTGTTGGTCCCCACGGCTCTTGTGCCAGAAACATCAACATTTCACTCCTTCTGAGCTTTGCAAAACCCAGAAGGCTGAGGATTACTGGTTCCTGAGATGCGAGCCTTGCCGCTGGTCTTGGAGCAGCAATACTAGTGGTGTGGCAAAGGAGATTGATCACATCCTTGCTAGTACTTGTTAGAGGATCCTCCAGAAATGTAGGGTTTTACACTGCTGAGTTCATTACAGTTGACCACAGACTTCTTGTTACAAAATTGAGGATATGCTTCAGGTCCATGAAATTCTTGAGATGCAACTCTCTGCAGCCTTATCTTGAGAAGCTCAGAGACCAGGTGTGTGCTCAGGGAGAGAGTGGGCTTTCGTCAATGGGTGGATCAGCATCCGCCACCTGCAACCCAGTAGCTGGAAGCTGCCCAGTTGGAGGGTCTGCCATGTACAGCTGCTCAAAGTACTCAGCCCAACGAGCCCTCTGCCCTTCCACGTCCGACACGAGGCAGCCATCAGCTGTTTGGATAGCGCTCACCTGGGAGGGAGACTTGGAGCAGGGCTTCTTCAGGGCTTGGTAAGCAGGTTGGAAGTCATTCTCATTTAAGTGTCCCTTGACTTCCTCAGCAAGACCCCTGACATACCTCTCCTTGTCTCTCCTCAGGAGAGCTCTGGTCCTACGTGACAGAGCCCTGTAATGGTCCTGATTCCCAGCAAGTGTCTGGCAGCGCGTCTCTCCTCAATATTCTCCAGCATCTCCTCCGAGGCAAACCCACTCCTAGATCTCGGGCGCTTTCCAATACACTCCTTGGCAGCTCAAAGAGTCGCATTTGAAGGTATCCCACAGTTCTACAGGGTTCTCAAGGGAGCCGAGCACATTGAACTGTTTGAGACTGTCACTGCATAGTCTTGAGCACATGCCAAGTCTTTCAGCAGTCTAGAGCAGGGGAGAGACACTGAAAACTGAATGGCCGAAGCCCCCTTATAAAGCCGAAAAGTGCGCCATAGTGGACGCTGATTGGCCGGCTTAACAGCGCACGCTCATTGGCTCTCAGCACTGCAGAAATTTAAAAAGTTGTAAACCGGTCATGTGCCCACAGTCTGCACTGCGGGCCACAGAAACGATCCTGGAGCCCTTCGGCAGGCCGCACCTAATGTTGAATGATGTAAAGTCCCGCGGGCCGCACCAAGGGTGCTCGCGGGCCGCGGGTTGGGGACCTATGCTCTAAAGGTTAAAGGTTACCCCTGGCCTGGGTGTATGGGCTGGTGCCCCATCTGTACCACACAGCTGCTCCCAAAACAAGGGTGTGTTGGGATTTCTTAGTAGGTGAATATAGTCAGAGAAGTGGCAGCCAGTCACCTTGTATCAATGTCTGTTTCCTTACAGATGGAGGAAGGCAACGTTGAGCTGATGTCTGCCCTCACTGAGGCCACCAAGTGTGTGGAGGAGTTTAGGTCTGCAGAGTGACTCCAGTCCTCAGGCGGGCCAAGGCTTCAGAGGATACCAGGCTGAGGATCAATGGGGATTCAGTTCTTACTTCCGGACTTTATATTTTCTAAGGCTTATGGATTTACGCCTTTATATTTCCTAAGGCTTACGGTTATACTATAGTGTTACGTAGTGTTGTCGGGAGCATTTATTGGTGCAGCAGTTACTTGCATCCTGAGTGTTGCAGGGTGTGGCTGTTACTCTGCACTGGTGTACCCAGGCAGGTTTTTACACACCTTTTCAGGCACTTGTGTACCCAGGCAGGTTTTTACACACCTTTTCAGGCACTCGTGTACCCAGGCAGGTTTTTACACACCTTTTCAGGCACTTGTGTACCCAGGCAGGTTTTACACACCTTTCAGGCACTTGTGTACCCAGGCAGGTTTTACACACCTTTTCAGGCACTTGTGTACCCAGGCAGGTTTTACACACCTTTTCAGGCACTTGTGTACCCAGGCAGGTTTTACACACCTTTTCAGGCACTTGTGTACCCAGGCAGGTTTTACACACCTTTTCAGGCACTTGTGTACCAGGCAGGTTTTACACACCTTTTCAGGCACTTGTGTACCCAGGCAGGTTTTACACACCTTTTCAGGCACTTGTGTACCCAGGCAGGTTTTACACACCTTTTCAGGCACTTGTGTACCCAGGCAGGTTTTACACACCTTTTCAGGCACTTGTGTACCCAGGCAGGTTTTACACACCTTTTCACCTTTTCAGGCAAGGTATTTTGCTTTCATATCTTCACCTTAGTTTCAGGATGTCATTTTCACCTTTTGTAGATTTTTGTATATTGCAAACATTTATTTTACTAAACTTCTACAAATTTTGGTGATTTTCCTTCCATACTCTGTCTTTCACTACAGTGGTAATATATGTATATCTCCATAGTAAAACTCTAATGCTAATAATTCAGTTTCAATAATGACTCCATGGCTGCCGCGAAATGTGTGTAGTTTTGTTTTCCCTGAACGCTGTTGTAGTCTGAACATTGCCATTGTGGCCTGCCGGGCTGCCGAGGTGATCTCTTCGCTGATTGGACAGCAGCTTGAGGCAGCCTTGCTCCGGCTCATCTTGAGAAACTTGCCATCCAAACTGCATCTTGCCAATTTTTCTGTAGCTCACACTTCTGCCTTGCAACTCTTACTTGGTGCCTTCTTCAGTGGACGGGAGAATAAGAGTGGACTGTGGATGGCTTGAAAAACAAATTTTAACTACAAAATAAGACGCTATTTGAAGTCTGTCTCTTATATAAATGTTTCTAGTGCTTTATATTCCTATTTTTCATGAGATTGTTAAGGTAGTGCAAAAATAAACTTGCAGGTTACAGAGATGTTCTGAACACGGTGGCATCACCAGACTTTGAATTCATTGGGAGGGAAGGGAATTGTGCACATTTAAAAAACAACTTGTAGGTGCAGCTCTCAGCATGTCATGTTTGCTTGGTAATGATTTTTTAATACATTCGTAATTCACTTTTATGCTATTATTAACTGATGAAGAAACTAAATATTGCATTACATAAGTGAGCTACAAAATCAATATCAATGGGGGCATACGCCGGGGGGTGCATCGCCTCGCCCACCCTACGGCGCAGACCCCAGGGGTCCCTCTGGGTGAGTCTCATGCAGACCCCCTTCTCATCCCAAGTACCTCCTGGAAGGAACCATCGACTTCCTCTGCGGGCGCCCCCATGGCCTTCCTTCCCTCGTACACTCTTCACAAATTCATTCTCCCCCATTCTCATCATGTGTCCAAACCATCTCAGCGCACCACCCACTCCACCACTCCACAATCCACTCCTTTCACTGTCAACCCATACCAAACCCCTCACACACACTTCCATTACTTCCTCCCTGCCATCCTGACACACCACACGCACCTCTTGTACAACTCATTTCCACTGCACGTATTCTTGATTGCTGCGCTGCACTCCATGTCCACGTCTCTGATGCATGCGACAGAGTTGGCAGGATAATACTGTTCCTTGTTCCCCTCTTTACCGCCATGCTCACACTTCTTCCTCTCACAACTCTCCCCAATGCACCCACCACCTGTCTGCCCTTCACTGCTCTTTCCCTCACCTCACCTTCCATGCTTACATACAACTGTCCCTAAATATTTCACCTCAGTCACCTCCTCCACTCTCTCCTCCCCTAACCTTATCCTACACTTCGTTGTGCTCTTTGCTCTAACTCTGTATGGCTTTGCAAAATCAATGACCTGCTCTCTCGCCCTCTCAAATACCATAACCTTGCGCTTTCCAGCATTCACTCAGCTTCCTCCTCTTACACACCCTGTCAAATGCATCCACTATCCTCTGTAGCGTCCCCTCATTCTCTGCCAACAGTACTGTATCATCTGAAAACAGGTCCGCCACCAATGACTCCTCTGTACCTCTCACTTTCTGCCTTGTACCAAGTTCCCCACTCTGGCTTTCATTTCTCTCACAGAACCGCCCATGTACAGTTACTTTCTTCATCCTCTCATTTAAAACCCTGCCATACACTTTTCCTGCCACTCTGAGTAGACTTATTCCCCTGTAACTATTAGTCACCTCTGCTTCCTTTCCCTTTGTACAGCAGCACAACACTAGCCTTTCTTCAACCCTCAGGCACCTCACCCTGTTCCTGTTCCTGTTACATATCCATAATATCCATTCCACAACTACACCTCCTCCATACTTCAGCCGAGTGGCCCAAGACTACCCACACGCTGTCCTGAAGACCGGACTCTAGAAGAAACCGTCTAAGTGAATCAAGAATGAGTTCAGGGCACATGAGTGAGGAATAAATGGCGCCACTATAAAATTGCCTGTGCCATGATGGGCTTGGGCCGACCACTAGGCCCCTGAAGAAAGCCAACCGGTGCTAGAGGCGAAGTTGTTAAAAATACTACTAATAATAATCTGTTATGCCATCAGCTCCAGGGCCTTTCCTACCTTTAACTTCTTCTTTGCCTCCTCTATCTCACCTCTCTCCAGCCTCCCCTGTGGATCTGGCCGCCCTACACTGATCTTTATTCCTACACTGCTCACTTCCGCCTCCCTCCCACACTCTTATTCATTACAGTTTCCTCTTTCCACACCTCCCTTATCTCCTTATTCCCCTCACAAGCACCCATCTCTCCTCTTCATGCTACAAATGTCACTCTTTCCTCCCTATTTCACTTTTATCTTCTTTCCAGCAAAGTTTTTTGTTCTGGTATTTTGGTGATATTTTCCTTCCCAAATCCTCATCCACTCTCTTTACTTCCCTAACCAACTTCTTGCTCTCCCTGTACTTCCTCTCCCATCCCTCTCGCCTCCTCCATCATATTTCTCTCTAACATTTTCTTGTAGTTCCTTCTGTTCTCCTCAACTGCCTCTTTCTATCTCATCTGTCCACCACACAATTCCTTTCTTTCCTTTTCCACACGACCTATACCTGACCACTGAACTCAAACACCTCATTCACTCCCACACTGCAGAGGACCTACCACTGACAGCACAGTCTGGCCAACACCATGAATCCAAGAGAAACCTTCCAGATTAATGAAGACCAAACTACATATGTAAACCTTATATGTCAGTAACACTCCTTCCCAGATGATCAGTCACTAGAACTACCAAGCCTATCAATGAAACCAGAGGACAAACCTGCCTCTAGCTTTGTATAAATGAAGTACCCACTGTCTTCTGGCGTACCTGGCACCTCAGGCCGCCTCCTCTTGGGATGACACTAGACTGACTTCCTCCTCCAGTCTTGTCTTCAGGGTTTTGTAATGACTGTAGACTGACTGACTTCCTCTTTCAGCCTTCTGGGTTTTGTAATTTCATCTTCGTCTTCTCCTGGTTGTCCCTGAGAAGGCCTGAAATGAACCAAAAAGGAAACCAATACAAGTTCACACAGGGAACAAGATATATAAATGCATAGGGAACTAGAAGATACTTGGGAATATATACTTATTTTATGCATAAGAAAGAAAATAGACAGAGCAATACTTCCAAGACTGGAGAGCAAGACAATACATTCTCCCCTTCTTCCCCCCCCAAAAAAAAGGAAAATTCTAAACCCTTTCACTAAGTTGTGGGGTCACTGGGCTGGGACGAGGCACTCAGAACAATGACACTTGTCAACCGCAGAGTCTTAGAGGGAAGCATCTTATTGGTGGGTTATGTGGAGTGAGTGGAGGTAGTGGTGTAGGTGGAAGGTAGAACAGTTAACCCGTTCACTGTGGTTGGCACAGATTTCGCCTTCACTGGTAGCCTGGTAACATATAGTCCCAAATCTTTCTCTGCCTCTGTGGTGGATAGTGCAGTGTTTCCCATGTGGTACTGGTATGCTGGATATCCTCTCCCAAGGTACAGGACTTTTCATTTTCTTCATTGAATGGTAGCAGCCACTTTTTGTTCCATTCCTGTAGCTTGGTGGTGTCTTCTTGTAGGAGGTTCACATTCAAGGGGTTAAGGAGTACAAGTGGACTAAATATCAATGGTTACAAGTCACGAGTGGATAGAGTGAAGCAGTGGGGTATATTGCACCAGGAGCCACTGAGGACAGGACGAAGACAAGAATCTGCATCAGGGGAAGTCCTGTCAAGTAGGTCACAAAGTCTGCGTGCTTGGGGAGTCCAGCGAGGGAAGACGGGCAGAGATCGAGGCCCATCTTCGCAGCTCCTCAGTTTGCCTCTTTGAAAAGCCTCTAATGGAAGTTGCTGGGACTTTCATGGAGAGTTTCGTGATCCTAGTGATAGTCTTACACAACCCCTGCACCTTGAATGGGAAGAACACCTATGAGAGCCAGGCTGACCATCTCTGTGGCCTTCGGAAATGGTTATAGTGGGAGCTAGAGACATTTAACCCAGTAGCAGCGATGGGCCAAATTTGTGGCTTTACCGTGTACCAGCGACGGGCCAAATTTGTGGCTTTACCGTGTACCAGCGACGGGCCAAATTTGTGGCTTTACCGTGTACCAGCGACGGGCCAAATTTGTGGCTTTACCGTGTACCAGCGACGGGCCAAATTTGTGGCTTTACCGTGTACCAGCGACAGGCCAAATTTGTGGCTTTACTGTGTACCAGCGATGGGCCAAATTTGTGGCTTTACTGTGTACCAGCGACGGGCCAAATTTTTGCCATGATATGTTTCTTAATGGTCCCTCCAATCGAAAAAAATGAGAAAAAATCACCCTCACACAAACCATTTCATAATATATATCAAAGCATTTGTGATCAGATTATGTATCATCTATTTTTGGGGGTTTATATCATGGCACAAATTTGTCCCATCGCTGTTACACGTTAAAGCCACAAATTTGGCCCGTCGCTGCTACTGGGTTAAGAAAAATGATCCTGCAGCTACTGGGTTAATACCATGGTCCTAGAGCCCAAATAGTTGACCTTCCTGCCTAATATGAGGACCAGGACTAAAACCAGAAGCAGGGTACTGAAGTGGCGCTCAATGACCACCAACATCAGGAGCCGGTTCGCCAGTCCACCACAGAGTTATTGCAATCGCCCGAACCAATCTACTTTCTCCACAATGATCCGTTACTTCCACTCAAGTGCCGGATACTATAGAGACTTCCCATGTGGTTACCTAAAATTTCCTCCTTTTTATGTCAATGGCAATCACTACACAAGGCACTTTCCTGTTAATCTGTGTGCACTGTAGCCTGGAGATGATGGAACAAGAGTCGGCAGGGTGGAGAGGTAGGAAGGAAAGTTTGGTTTAGTCGGCGCAACATCTGTGGTCATATGCCGGAGAGAGACAGAAGGGGAAGGAATTATAGGAGAAGGGAACAGACCCCAGGAGACGGGACACAACATCTGTGGTCATATGCCGGAGAGAGACAGAAGGGGAAGGAATTATAGGAGAAGGGAACAGACCCCAGGAGACGGGACACAACCCACGATTAATACCTGGTACCCATTCACTGCTGGGTGGACAGGGGCGTAGGGTATCGGAAAAGCCCCCCATTTTTTTCAACTCTGCCCGGGAATCGAACCCGGGCTCTCAGTTGTGATCCGAGTGTGCTAACCACTGCACCACGAAGCCCCCGTAGGTAGAAAGGAGTATTTGGAGGGCGGAACAAGTGGAACAGCGGTGCAGATTGCAACTGGAAAGAAAGAATGATTAGAGAAAGTGGAGAGCAAGCTGTAAATATGCTGGAGGAAGAGTGGATTGAAAAAAAAATGTAGAGTGGAGAAGTGGAGTAGATTGAAAGTGGAGAGAAAGAGTATGATTAGAGAAAGCGGAGAGTAAGTATAATATGATGGAACAAGAGTGGAGTGAGAAGTGGAGTAAGATGAGAAGTAGAGTGGAGAAGTGGTGCAGATTGAAAGTGGAAACGAAGAGAAATAGTGGAGTAGGTGGACTAGGTGGAGTAGACGGCACTTGAAAGAAACTAGACTTGTGAAATAAACTGCAGCTAGAAACTTTACGTACATGTTAAAGAGAAAATGTGACTGTAACAAGGTGGAGCAGGCAGACGTGGAGGAGTGGTGGAGGAAGTGGTCTGGGAGTATTGGGGGTAAAGGAAGAGAACAGCTAGAAATTTAAAGAGTGGAAAGTGAAGGGAATTTGAGTGGAAAGGAAGGAATTTGAGTGGAGGAAAGGAATGTGGAATTTGAGTGGAGAGGAACAGATTTGAGTGGAGGAAAGGAAGTGGAGTTTGAGTGGAAAGAAAGGAAGGAATTTGAGTGGAGGATAGGAATGGAATTTGAGTGGAAAGGAAGGGAATTTGAGTGGAAAGGAAAGTAATTTGTGTGGAAAGGAAGGAATTTGAGGGAAAGGAAAGGAATTTGAGTGGAAATGAACGGAATTTGAGTGGAAAGGAAAGGAATTTGAGTGGAAAGGAAGGGAATTTGAGTGGAAAGGAAGGGAATTTGAGTGGAAAGGAAGGGAATTTGAGTGGAGGAAAGGAAGGGAATTTGAGTGGAAAGGAAGGGAATTTGAGTGGAAAGGAAGGGAATTTGAGTGGAAAGGAAGGAAATTTGAGTGGAAAGGAAGGGAATTTGAGTGGAAAGGAAGGGAATTTGAGGAAAGGAGGAATTTGAGTGGAGAAGGAATTTGAGTGGAAAGGAAGGGAATTTGAATGGAGGAAACGAAAGGAATTTGAGTGGACAGGAAGGGAATTTGAGTGGGAAGGGAAGGAATTTGAGTGGAAAGGAAGGGAATTTGAGTGGAAAGGAAGGGAATTTGAGTGGAAAGGAAGGGAATTTGAGTGGAAAGGAAGGGAATTTGAGTGGAAAGGAAGGGAATTTGAGTGGAATGGAAGGGAATTTGAGTGGAAAGGAAGGGAATTTGAGTGGAAAGGAAGGGAATTTGAGTGGAAAGGAAGGGAATTTGAGTGGAAAGGAAGGGAATTTGAGTGGAAAGGAAGGGAATTTGAGTGGAGGAAAGGATGGGAATTTGAGTGGAAAGGAAGGAATTTGAGGAAAGGAAGAATTTGAGTGGAGGAAGGAATTTATAAGGAAGGAATTTGAGTGGAAAGGAAGAGAATTTGAGTGGAGGAAAGGAAGGGAATTTGAGTGGAAAGGAAGAGAATTTGAGTGGAAAGGAAGAGAATTTGAGTGGAAAGGAAGAGAATTTGAGTGGAAAGGAAGAGAATTTGAGTGGAAAGGAAGGGAATTTGAGTGGAAAGGAAGGGAATTTGAGTGGAAAGGAAGAGAATTTGAGTGGAAAGGAAGGAATTTGAGTTTAAAGGAAGGAATTTGAGTGGAAAGGAAGGGAATTTGAATGGAAAGGAAGGAATTTGAGTTGGAATGGAAGTAATTTGAGTTGAAAGGAAGGTTATTTGAGTGGAAAGGTAGTGAATTTGAGTGGAAAGGAAAGGAATTTGAGTGGAAAGGAAGGGAATTTGAGTGGAAAGGAAGGGAATTTGAGTGGAAAGGAAGGGAATTTGAGTGGAAAGGAAGGGAATTTGAGTGGAAAGGAAAGGAATTTGAGTGGAAAGGAAGGGAATTTGAGTGGAAAGGAAAGGAATTTGAGTGGAAAGGAAGGGAATTTGAGTGGAAAGGAAGGGAATTTGAGTGGAAAGGAAGGGAATTTGAGTGGAAAGGAAGGGAATTTGAGTGGAAAGGAAGGAAATTTGAGTGGAAAGGAAGGGAATTTGAGTGGAAAGGAAGGGAATTTGAGTGGAAAGGAAGGGAATTTGAGTGGAAAGGAAGGAAATTTGAGTGGAGGAAAGGAAGGGAATTTGAGTGGAAAGGAAGAGAATTTGAGTGGAAAGGAAGGGAATTTGAGTGGAAAGGAAGGGAATTTGAGTGGAAAGGAAGTGAATTTGAGGAAAGGAAGGAATTTGAGTGGAAAGGAAGGAATTTGAGTGGAAAGGAAGGAATTTGAGTGGAAAGGAAGGAATTTGAGGAAAGGAAGAAATTTGAGTGGAAAGGAAGGGAATTTGAGTAAAAAGGAATGGAATTTGAGTGGAAGAGGAGGGAATTTGAGTGGAAAGGAAGGTAATTTGAGTGGAAAGGAAGGGAATTTGAGTGGAAGGGAATGGCATTTGAGTGGAAAGGAAGGGAATTTGAGTGGAAAGGAAGGGAATTTGAGTGGAAAGGAAGGGAATTTGAGTGGAAAGGAAGGGAATTTGAGTGGAAAGGAAGGGAATTTGAGTGGAAAGGAAGGAATTTGAGTGAAAAAGAGGAAAGGAAGAATTTGAGTGGAAAGGAAGGAATTTGAGGAAAGGAAGGGAATTTGAGTGGAAAGGAAGGAAAACTGAGTGGAAAGGAAGAGAATCTGAGTGGAAAGGAAGGGAATTTGGGTGGAAAGGAAGGGAATTTGAGTTGATAGGAAGGAATTTGAGTGGAAAGGAAGGGAATTTGAGTGGAAAGGAAGGAATTTGAGGAAAGGAGGAATTTGGAAAGGAAGGAATTTGAGTGGAGGAAGGGGTGGGGTGGAAGGAAGGAATTTGAGTGGAAAGGAAGTGGAAGAGAATTTGAGTGGAAAGGAGGAATTTGAGTGTAAAGGAAGGTTATTTTAGTGGAAAGTAAGGGAATTTGAGTGGAAAGGAAGGGAATTTGAGTGGAAAGGAAGGGAATTTGAGTGGAAAGGGAGGGAATTTGAGTGGATAGGAAGGGAATTTGAGTGGAAAGGAAGGAATTTGAGTGGAAAGGAAGAATTTGAGTGGAAAGGAAGGAATTTGAGTGGAAAGGAAGGGAATTTGAGGGGAAAGGAAGAAGGGCGGAATTTGAGTGAAGAATTTGAGGAAAGGAAGGAATTTGAGTGGAAAGGAAGGAATTTGAGTGGAGGAAAGGAAGAGAATTTGAGTGGAAAGGAAGGAATTTGAGTGGAAAGGAAGGAAATTTGAGTGGAAAGGAAGGAATTTGAGTGGAAAGGAAGAGAATTTGAGTGGAGGAAAGGAAGGGTATTTGAGTGGAAAGGAAGGGAATTTGAGTGGAAAGGAAGGAATTTGAGTGGAAAGGAAGGAATTTGAGTGGAAAGGAAGGAATTTGAGGGAAAGGAAGGAATTTGAGGGAAAGGAA
Source organism: Eriocheir sinensis (assembly GCF_024679095.1). NCBI lineage: Eukaryota > Metazoa > Arthropoda > Malacostraca > Decapoda > Varunidae > Eriocheir > Eriocheir sinensis. Next base: position 10,465,915 of record NC_066572.1, read on the forward strand.
GGAATTTGAGTGGAAAGGAAGGAATTTGAGTGGAAAGGAAGAATTTGAGTGGAAAAGGAAGGAATTTGAGTGGAAAGGAAGGAATTTGAGTGGAAAAGGAAGGGGAATTTGAGTGGAAAGGAAGGAATTTGAGTGGAAAGGAAGAATTTGAGTGGAAAGGAAGAATTTGAGTGGCCATTAAAAATTCAGCCATGCACATGTTGCGTTTCTAGTGCGAATATTCGAAAATATAACTACTAAGTATGGCAAGGAGCAGTTTGTGGTAACAACCATCATCGCTATTCATGAGCGTAGTCATTTACAAGGGAGGTGGCAAGGGGTCAGCAAAGAGTAAGGTAGAGTCCCCGATCAGAAAATGAAGACTGAAATGGGTAAAGAAGATGCAAGTAAACAATATATAATAAAATAAATCACACAGGGGAAGGGCGTAGAATACGGAGAGGGAGGTTGTGGGATGTATTAAAGGTCAGATGCAGACAACGATGGTAAAATAGAGATGTGGTGGACATGATTACTGCTGGCACCGCAGACACCTCAAAACGGAAGCCATATGCCAGTCGTTAACACAAAGCATGTTAGCCGTTGTACCCATCACACTATATGGGGCAGTATCTGGCACCTTCGCTTCTCACATTGACTATTTCAAGGTCAAAGAATGGGTAGATCGGGTCCTAATGAGTGTTTTCTTTGAAGTTCATGCTACTGAGGAAAGATCAAGAAGCCTACCAGGGTCATGTGAAACTACTGATGGAAATGCCGTCAAATCTTGAAAGCCTTATCGATATGTGAACTTGGGCGAAATGTTTTAAATGCGACCCATAGTATGTATTTCCTGGGAGATAGTGTGGCTCCTCCAACTTCTCATACTGCACCTCAACAACAAACTATCACACCATACCAACATATACTTTCAATTATGAAGAGATCATACCATCATGGCTCATCATATCACCTCCTCCTCCTTCTGTTTTCTTCTGTTCATCATCTTCACCTCTCCCTTTACGTCAACGACCATCACGTCATAGCCACCTTCCCTCCGACATGACAATTAATTTCCAAATGATATCAAAAACAAAATAGCCCAACACCATCTAATCACCTCATAACCCCAGTAGGACTTGAAACTCTACGGTGACAGTAAAGACTTTTCCCTCCTTTAGTATGAGCTACTTTTCATGGGACCATGGGCAAGACCTTTAGACCCTACCCTCCAGCACAGACTATGAAATCCCTGGGTCCAGTTGACCTTCAACTGTAAATCTCTGCTTATTGCTGCTTTTACAGACAGCAACTACCTAATACGGACTATTTACAACAGCAAATTTCTCTTTCACATACAGAGCAGACAAACACATCTGGATCACAGAGTGATTCAACCTCCCGACATTGACTGGACTGCAATATCCCATTTGATCCTCCCGATAGTGACCGCTAGCCGTTATTCCCCCACAGAAGCAGACGCCAACTACTGACACATTCATTGACATCATAAATACATTTTCACTCACAAACAGTACTCCAATAACACGAACACATACAGTAACACTTAACACCACAGTCCCTTTGACCACAGCACACACACTTGACCTTTTCTCACCAACATTCTTATATAGCAAACACTCAGGTTGTTCCAGGACTTAAGAGTAAGAGATTGGGGGCATACTGCTTGTAGCAGTGCAGCCTCAGTGCTCATCTCTCCGTAACATTGGCCCTTGAGCCTGTGGTGGAAGAGCCCATTACCCCAATACTGCAGAGGCCAGCAGTGTGACATCAAGGATTTCTAATTACCTTCCCCCAAGTTCCCAAATTTATTATCGACCAACCCAAAGGGAGGATGAACAATAAATTAGACTGTACAACTTCTTGAATAAGGATTCAGACAGACCCACAGAGATGAAAATAGACATGACCTAGACCACAGGTAGGACTTGTGATATGACATACAATCAATGACCTCCATTAGACACAGAGCAGAGACTGAGGGACAGAATGTTCTAAGCTTTATTCAAAGATGACGAACATGAAGATCAAACCACAGACCTACTGCTTTCATGACTTTTTGCGACAGACCCACACACACAAGACTACAATCACCAACTGGAACAACCTGAACACACCATACGACTCTTGTGAACAGTTTAACCTACACACACACACACACACACACACACACACACTAGAACTACTTATAGCTAGAACAACTAAAACACCATACATCTTATGAACATACTACACACACACACACACACACACACACACAACTTCTGTCCTGCTAGACAAACACCCATACACCCTCTTATGAACAGACACATACCACACACACACACACAATACTTCTGTCCACCAACTAGAACAACCTGAAACACCATACATGACTCTTATGAACATACACACACACACACACAAGACTGCAATCATAATGGAACAACCTGGAAACACACCATACATATATGAACAGACACATACCACACACACACACAAGGACTACAATCCCAGCTGGAACGACATAAGACACACCATGCACGACAATGGACAGACACATGCACACATACCACACACTGAAAAAAAACGTTCTGGTGGTGCACATACCTTGTTTTCAGGGATCTGCACAGACAACGTCACTTGAAACAAAGACTCTGCAGACATAAGGACAACAACAGATAATTGGATATATACAAAACCACCAAAGACATTTAAGAAACAAGAAGTGGCAGACATAAACACATCACAACTTACTACTCTCATGAGACAACATTAAAATAACAAAAAAATTACTAAATTCAACAAAATAACAAATAAACATATGAACATCACTGAAGACAACACAACATTAGTAACCAATACAACACAAGCACAAATACTCAACACACGATTCCAATCAGTACACACAAAAGAACAACCTGACATAAACATGCTACATGCCTTCCTCCCCAATAGCCCCTTAAACATTGACAACAGAATACAAAGTACTAGGAAAGACAAACACAACTAAATCCACTGGCCCCGACAACATTCTGCTAATCTCAAAATCTTGCCCCCATGCCCCATCACAAACCATATTTAATGACGAAGATTTCTATTCTCTTTTCTCCATTGATACTCTCGATCCCCACGTCCTCTGCGTGTCGAAACACGAAATTAATCACAACAAGAGGAGAGGAGTATTCCCCGGCTGCCTAAGTTGAACCCGCGACCAGCGTGACGGAAGAACCTCCTTACCGAGTCGGCCAAGAAGGTACCTGACTAAGTGGGTTATGGAAGCAGTTCATCGAGCATAGTTGCCGCACTACATGTACACCCAATCCTATCATCCACCTCATTACCCTCTGACGGCTTTGGCAAACATTAATCCATTGCTAATGACAGGTGACCGGACCCCCAACCAGCCAATTATCGCCCCATCTCTAACATCGATTCCATGCAAAATTTTGAACACATAATACACAAACTTACCTTGATGCGTCACCTTGGCTTCAAACAACATGTCACTGCTGACTCACAACACGACTTTTTCGACCCAAGCAACTCATGTAGATCGCTCATTTATACGTTCATGACTTGTGACGAGAGCTATGACCGACGACATTAAACAAGTTGACGCTTATTGCTACTGGATTTCCAAGCAAAGCCTTTGGATAAAGACCCGCACAAAAGACTGGAGCATTAAAATTGAAATACTGCAGTATTTCTCTCAGGACCTATTTTCACTGGATCACTGCATTTCTTACTAACTGACTTCAACCCGTTCTTCTTGACGGATCTTCACGTCTTGACACTGTCCCTGTTTCTTTCAGGTGTCCCATAAGGCATACGTCAAGGTCTCTTCTTTTTCCTTCTGTCCCATTAACGATTTTCCACTCTCAACAGAGGAGTGACCGTGGTGCTTCAAGCGGAGGTGTTAGCCCATAGCTCCGCACAGAAAGTGTCATTACATGGCCGCCAGTTAGGGACCAAGGACTGTGGATTTAAAGGCGTTATAAAATTCATTTAGGGCGAGAAAGTTGACTCAAGGTTGTTTACAGCACTAGGTGGTGTGTCGTATGAAGTGTGCTAATTTGTCAGATCAACTTGGATAATATACCCACAAAATCAAATTCGATATGCACCCCATGCCTCCATAAAGCGTCTCTGGCTACCAGCAGGTGTGGAAAAAACTGGATGAATTCAAGCAAGACTCTGTTATCCTGAGGAAATATCTGTGTAGTTAAGGATGAGGTTGAATCAAGGAGCTGTATGAGAAGGTGCAGGAGAGCTGACTGGATCAGTTGTTGATGACGCTTAAATGTGCTTACATGCTACAGATCCAGTTGGGCTGAGGTGGCAAAAGTAGAGGCAAGAAGGTCAAGAAAGAATCTCTTAGTTGTGAAAAAAAAAGCTTTCTACACAGGAGAAAAGAAGGTTGCGACAGATATTTACATATTTACATAGAAAATCAGACCAGGATAGGACCCATATGGTCCAGACTAGGTGGTCTGTCCTAAACTCTAAGTGATTCAACATTAATCAGATGAAATCCAAACGTTGCATTTCAACTCCTAGTTAATATTAAGTTGAAGGAAGTGACGGTCAGAGCTTGTTTTTGAAGGAGTCAATCGTGTTGCACACTGGACCACTGATGGTGGGAGCTTATTCCATTCTCGTACTACTAACGTTGGTGAAAGAAAAATTTGAAAGCAGTCTGAATTTACTTGTCTACATTTGGGTTTACGTACCATTGTTTCCTCGTTACGCAAAGTGTCATCTGATCATAAATAATGTTGATCTGGTTCTTCATTCGTGAAACCATTAAGAAGTCTCCCAGGCATTGAATGGCATTCAAATAACTGATTCCAAGATTTACAAATAGAGAGTAACATTGTCATGAATCCTTGAAAATGGAACACAAGGGCTGAGGCCTGTTCTCAAAAAACTGGAGTCTGTTGAGCAAATTAGTATCAAAGAGTGTTGGAAAGATGAAGACCAAAGATCTGCGATATGCAATGAGCATAAAGAGGAGACCAAAGGAAAAAATAAAGGAGACCATCTTAGACCATAGGTGAGTTCTTACACTCAATTGATTATGTTGTGAAGAATAAGATTGAGCTAATTTTGGCTTACAAGCTCATGGCTGGCCGCACGATGCACTGACATAATGAGGTGTGACCCAACTGTGAAGAGAGCTGATTCACGAAGAATCATGACAAGTTAAAATTAGAATGGGAATATACACAGGAGAGACAGATACCATGCAATTATAGCGAGTTATCACAAGGAGATATGGCCGTTATTTTTGAGGCCAACTGTACTGCCAAGACCAATGGAGACGCCCCAAATTGTTTCAAATGCGCTACAATCATAAATCACAGGAGTGCACCATGAGAAGAAATGCATAAATTCAGTGGCCCAGGTTCAAGAAGCTCTGAAATCAACCACTCGGCGAGAATGGACCAATGTTGTGGTGATTCTCCAGACTGAAATTGAGAGAATTCGTAACATGACCGATCATCATGCTATTAATTAGTGCTTGTACCTCAAAAGATAAATTGTGTGTAGATGAATGTTCAGTGTGGTGAAATGATCGTTGGATGTGGCCATATTCACTCCAGTCCCAATCCATCCACCTCATTACCCTCTGACTGGCTTTGCAAAAACATTAATCCATTGCTAATGACAGGTGACTGGACTGACCCAGCCAATTATCGCCCATCTCACTCACAAAATTTTTTCGGAACACATAATACACAAACACATAATGAATCCCTGACACAAACAACACATCTTACTGACTCACAACACGACTTTCAGACTCCAAACGCCTGCTGTGAATCGCAACTCATTTAGGCTACCTTGACCGACGCTTGACATCACCGCCACGATTAACGCTATTATTTTAGATTTTGCTTTTCAAACCCTTCGACAAAGTCCCACATTAAAGACGTGATTATTAAAATTGAAATACGGTACTTCAGGACCTATTCTACACTTTCGGATCACCGCATTTCTTGCTTTCAACCGGACTCAACGTGTTCTTCTTGATGGATCATCTTCATACACTGTCCCTGTTTCCTTCGTGCCCCATTAAGGCCCCCTTCTTTTCCTCCGTACACTTACCATCTCCCACTCAACGCCTAACTCTTCCACTAGGACTATTTGCTTGATTTATAGTTTGCTGTTTAGGGCAGAAGACTACTGGACGACTGCATCATCATCATCATCATTTATCGACGTGGCCTCTGCCCTAGGAGTTCCCACTAGGGGATGGCCACGGCAGAAGAGCTCAACTTTCTCTCATCCAGACACTCCTCCCTGCCTGCTCAAAGTTTCAAAGATCTTTCCCTCCCCAACGTACTCTTGCACCTCATTCCACACTGGAGGTCGTCCTCTAGCATTCCCTCTATCTCACTCACATACACACCCTCTGGTCATCTACTTCTCCATTCGCTCCATGTGGCTGCCACTTTTAAAGTCTGTCGCCTTCACCTCCACCACCTCCACACTTCTTCCCTTCAACCCCTGTGACACATTACAAAACGCTCGTACACACTTTCACACTCATTCCATCCATCTCACTCTACACCACAAGCACCTCAAGCAATTCATTTCCACTGCCTGGCACTCTAGACCTCCTGACTTTCATTCCAGGCCCATTGCTCACTGCATATGTGAGGGTTGGAGACTATACTGTTCGCCGACGACTGCAGACTACTACAAAAGACTTGGACGCCCAGCGGTGGGAGCGCAATCGGGCAGATGCAGTTCCGACCAGACAAATGCAAACTGTTAAGACTACCAGAGCTCACAACCCCATCCATCACACTTACACTCTCCATTATTCAGACCTTGAACTGTCCACACACAAGTATCTTTGGCAGTCCACCAACTTCCAAAGTTCAACACTGACATAGACTACATCAAAAAGCACAGCCAACCGAACCTTGGGGGTACCTGAGGAGAATTACATAACTGCACACCTGACATTAAACACATAGCTAATGACACTTCTAGAGACCAACACTGGAGTACTGCTCACTGGGTGGGGATCCCATACACACAGAAACATTGATAGGTTATGAATCAAATTAAGGCGGCTAGTCTACATACAACATCACTGAACGCCTGGCATCACAACACGGATCAAACAACAGATAAACATGGACCTCTTCACATACGCAGACAAGCACACAGATCACACTTATGCACAAGATCACAACACTCATATTTTGACATTGACCCACAAACATACCTACACAACGCAAACAATCAACGTAATTTGTAACATACATCCATAAATACCAAAACATATCACATCAATATCCGACGCATAGCCAAGCACTCATACTTTCCACTGCACCATACGTGACTGGAACAGCCTCCTCAACAGATTTTAGAGGCAGTTAATAGACTCATTCAGAAAACAAATACACACTCTCACTTGTTGTAGTGCGGCGACGGCCTGATGAACGAGCTTCCCATAACCCACTTGTTTTCAGCGGGGCACTTCTTTGGCCGACTCTGGTAAGGAGTGGTTCTCCGTCACGCTGGTCGCGTGGTTCAACCAGGGCACCGCTGAATACCCCTGATCTGGATTACTTTCTCGTGTGTTTCGATACACGCAGAGGACGAAAATCGAGAGAGTACAGAAAAAGAATAGAAAAATCTCGTCATTAAATCCCGGTAGGTGAGCCGAACTACAAAGGGTACTGACCAACATTCGCCGCGTGCGTGATGACGATCGGTCTGAATCACAAGCAACACCTCGGATTTTTCAGGTCACCGCCGAGTGGCCTAAACCACCACATGCTGTCCTGAAGACCACCCATCAACCCGGACCCCAGATGAAGCCGTCCGTTGAATCGTCAAGAACGAGTCTGGGGCAGTATGACAATGCAAGATGCATATTAATTATAACACTCACAGTGCTAGAACGGGATACGACCATCAGGCCCCACCTGAAGAAGCCTTGGCTGACCATCAGGCCTCCCACTGGAAGATGCTGCCTACGCGCAATAGGCAACAACGGAAAAAAAAATAATAAAAAAAAATTCATCATTGAACACACCAACACGAACAATGATGACTTGATTCACTCCTCCCTGCATTACTCCGGCTCCTGAACTTCCCCAACAGCCAACAAATATGCGTTATAGCTGAATGGGCGCTCTGCGCTTAAATATCAAGATCAAGAAGTATCAGACATGAAAACTGAACCAATGGATATTCGTGATATTATTCGTGAAAGCAATTAAGATTATTAATTTTACCACCTCACTATTGACATGCTTGAGAATAAGCATTGAAGACCGATAATGAGGCTAACGTTGTAACTGTTGATTTGCCCTCGAGAGCGCTGTATCAGCGGCGGAGTGGTGTTTACGAAACCATCTATGCAGTGGGAACGGTAAACACCTGGTCATCAGTGTGACCGCCAGCACTCCCCGGGCGAGCAGCTGGGTCCTGCTGCGGCGTGGCTGGACCTGCTTGGTCATCCTCGCCTAGGGCCCCACCGCGTCAAGTCGATCGGTCGGCTGTCGCCCGCACCGGCTACGGGTGTCTGCTGGGCCTGCCCAGAGAGCCCGCCCGTCGCTGCTCGCCGGCTGTTACCTGTGGCTGTGGCGGTGGCGGAGTGCCCTGCCATGAGCTTGCATTGGGTTTTCGCCCACACGAAAGCGGCTGCTCTTGAGCCAGAGTTGAGGGGCCCGTTCCTCCGTCGCTGCCCCCGGTTATTTATACCGTGGCTGAGGCGGCGTCGGAAGGCCCCCACTCCGCCGCACGCCCGCGGCGGGAGTCTCTTCGCGACGGGCCGTCCATCAGATGAAGGCCCGTCTCTTTATAGGGGGTAATCTGAAAAGGAAAGCGGACCTACTATCCATATCAGATCTTGCGATATACCGTTTTTCACAAATATTCTTCAAACGAAGACTTCGGATCTGCATACCCAGAGCACAGATTGGTTTCACACTCCTTACACTTGACGCTATTGTGACACAAATGCGGCTAATTATGGCGTTTACTGTGACCAGATGGGCAGTCCTGCGTGAGCTACTCCCCATTAATATCTGAACAGGAGGCGTGACGTATTTAGACGTGTATCCACCGCCTGACCCTCCACCCCCTGGCTTTCCCCTACTCCCACCCCCTCCTTTCTCTCCCTTTCCTCAGACTTTCCCCCGCCCTTCTCTCCTATACCTGCCCTCCTCATCTCTCTGCCTTGCCTCTCTGACTGGTGATGCACACGAGATATGAACACATGCACACGTATGACTTGGAATTAATGGCAGATAAATAAATTAGCGGAATCAGACAGTACATCAATAGTGATGACGAGGATGACCTGTTTGTCGATGGTGATGAATTTTTATCAATATATATATATATATATATATATATAGATATATATATATATATATATATATATATATATATATATATATATATATATGTGGTCAGTTATTTACATTATTAATCCAATTCTACTGCGTACTGCTGTTCATTTTGCTTCAAGCAGACTTTTAACATAGGCTATTCATAAGGAACATGCCTGTATGGCAGTCTTTTCCATATTACTGAGAAAATTTTCATATATTTCTCCAATTTTGTTTTCACGTTTCTTTACTTCTGGGTACGAATTCTGCTTCAATTTGACCTTATTCTTTTCCGTCTCTTGCGATTTCAGGTGCGATCAGCGTCAGCCATGTGCTTCATCCCATCACACGCTCAACGTAACTCTGTGGAAGGAGGTCATATACTCGTATAACTTTCATTGGTTTGTATAATTGCCAAACAAACCCTTTACATGTACTTTCTACAAACATCCAGTTGCTGCTGGAACAGGGAATCAGGGTCGTGCATAACACTCCTACCACATTAAGAGTATATACTGTCGAGTTATCCGCCATTATAAAGACAAAGTCATATATGTGCAAAGCTTCACATCGCAAGTGCACCGAGAGAGAGAGGGGGGTAGGTATTAGTATAAGAGGGCGGGAGGAGAGGGTGGGGAGGAGGAGGGTTGAGGAGGAGTGGTGGGAGAAGCTAGGAGGAGGTAGGGCGCACATCGTCACAAATACGTCACGTTCTTCACCTGTCTGAATGCGTAAGCGGTCACGCAGGTTTTGCCATCACAGTCACGAGTAAACGCCATAATTAACCGCATTTGGCAATGCATGGCAAGGTTGCAAAAATTAGCGGAGGTGTTAGAAGCTTAATCTGTGCCAAAGTCCCCATGCGGATCCGAGTCTTCGTTTGAAAGATATTATGCGAAAAACGGTAGCGTCGCCAGGGTCTGATATGGATAGTAATGCGTAACTCTTCCACTAGACTTATTTGCCGACGATAGTTTGCTGTTTCGAGCAATGAAGACTACTGACGACTGCAGACCTGCTACTAAAAAAGACTTGGACGCCACTCCAGCAGTGCCAGGAGCGCACCTGGCAGATGCAGTTCCGACCAGACAAATGCAAAGCAACTGTTACAGATTCCTCAGAGCTCACAACCCCATCCATCACACTTACACTCTCCATTATTCAGACCTTGAATCAGTCCACACACTGCGTATCTTGAGTGTCCACCTCTCCACATAACCTAAAGTTCAACACTGACATAGACCACATCAGTGCCATGAAGCCAACCGAACCCTGGGGTACCTGAGGAGGAATTTCAACATAACTGCACACCTGACATTGTTAAACACACCAGCTAATGACACTTGTGAGACCAACACTGAATACTGCTCCACGGTGTGGGATCCTTACACACACAGAAACATTGATAGGGTTAGAACAAATCAAATACCGTTATGCTAGGGTTCATTACAAACAATTACACCTGAACGCCTGGCATCACAACACGGACTCAAACAACAGAATAAACATGGACCCTCTTCACATACGCAGACAAGCACACAGACTTACACTTATGTACACAAGATCACAACACTCACGTATTGACATTGACCCACAAACATACCTACACAACGCAAACAATCAACGCACTTCGTAACATTAACACATCCATAAATACCAAA